>NC_088241.1:13745346-13942846 GCF_036934945.1 Oncorhynchus masou masou | reverse complement strand
CCCAGTGTTGAGGATCAGCGGGGAGGAGATGTTGTTACCTACCCTCACCACCTGGGGGCGGCCCTCAGGAAGTCCAGTACCCAGTTGCACAGGGCGGGGTCGAGACCCAGGGTCTCGAGCTTGATGACGAGCTTGGAGGGTACTATGGTGTTGAATGCCGAACTGTAGTCGATGAACAGCATTCTCACATAGGTATTCCTCTTGTCCAGATGGGTTAGGGCAGTGTGCAGTGTGGTTGAGATTGCATCGTCTGTGGACCTATTTGGGCGGTAAGCAAATTGGAGTGGGTCTAGGGTGTCAGGTAGGGTGGAGGTGATATGGTCCTTGACTAGTCTCTCAAAGCACTTCATGATGACGGAAGTGAGTGCTACGGGGCGGTAGTCGTTTAGCTCAGTTACCTTAGCTTTCTTGGGAACAGGAACAATGGTGGCCCTCTTGAAGCATGTGGGAACATCAGACTGGTATAGGGATTGATTGAATATGTCCGTAAACACACCAGCCAGCTGGTCTGCGCATGCTCTGAGGGCGCGGCTGGGGATGCCGTCTGGGCCTGCAGCCTTGCGAGGGTTAACACATTTAAGTGTTTTACTCACCTCGGCTGCAGTGAAGGAGAGACCGCATGTTTCCGTTGCAGGCCGTGTCAGTGGCACTGTATTGTCCTCAAAGCGGGCAAAAAAGTTATTTAGTCTGCCTGGGAGCAAGACATCCTGGTCCGTGACTGGGCTGGATTTCTTCCTGTAGTCCGTGATTGACTGTAGACCCTGCCACATGCCTCTTGTGTCTGAGCCGTTGAATTGAGATTCTACTTTGTCTCTGTACTGACGCTTAGCTTGTTTGATAGCCTTACGGAGGGAATAGCTGCACTGTTTGTATTCAGTCATGTTACCAGACACCTTGCCCTTGCCCAGACACCTTGTGACTCCCTTATGGTTTTAGCTGTAGCATGGTGGTTGTGATTCCCTTATGGTTTTAGCTGTAGCATGGTGGTTGTGAAGCCCTTATGGTTTAGCTGTAGCATGGTGGTTGTGAATCCCTTATGGTTTAGCTGTAGGAGGGTGGTTGTGAATCCCTTATGGTTTTAGCTGTAGCAGGGTGGTTGTGATTCCCTTGTGGTTTTAGCTGTAGCAGGGTGGTTGTGATTCCCTTGTGGTTTTAGCTGTAGCATGGTGGTTGTGAATCCCTTATGGTTTAGCTGTAAAATGGTGGTTGTGATTCCCTTATGGTTTAGCTGTAGCATGGTGGTTGTGATTCCCTTATGGTTTTAGCTGTAGCAGGGTGGTTGTGAATCCCTTATGGTTTTAGCTGTAGCATGGTGGTTGTGAATCCCTTATGGTTTTGGCTGTAGCAGGGTGGTTGTGATTCCCTTGTGGTTTTAGCTGTAGCATGGTGGTTGTGAATCCCTTATGGTTTTAGCTGTAGCAGGGTGGTTGTGAATCCCTTATGGTTTTAGCTGTAGCAGGGTGGTTGTGATTCCCTTGTGGTTTTAGCTGTAGCAGGGTGGTTGTGAAGCCCTTATGGTTTAGCTGTAGCATGGTGGTTGTGAATCCCTTATGGTTTAGCTGTAGGAGGGTGGTTGTGAATCCCTTATGGTTTTAGCTGTAGCAGGGTGGTTGTGATTCCCTTGTGGTTTTAGCTGTAGCAGGGTGGTTGTGATTCCCTTGTGGTTTTAGCTGTAGCATGGTGGTTGTGAATCCCTTATGGTTTAGCTGTTGCAGGGTGGTTGTGATTCCCTTATGGTTTAGCTGTAGCATGGTGGTTGTGAATCCCTTATGGTTTTAGCTGTAGCAGGGTGGTTGTGAATCCCTTATGGTTTTAGCTGTAGCATGGTGGTTGTGATTCCCTTGTGGTTTTAGCTGTAGCATGGTGGTTGTGAATCCCTTATGGTTTTAGCTGTAGCAGGGTGGTTGTGATTCCCTTATGGTTTTAGCTGTAGCAGGGTGGTTGTGAATCCCTTATGGTTTTAGCTGTAGCATGGTGGTTGTGAATCCCTTATGGTTTTGGCTGTAGCAGGGTGGTTGTGATTCCCTTGTGGTTTTAGCTGTAGCATGGTGGTTGTGAATCCCTTATGGTTTTAGCTGTAGCAGGGTGGTTGTGAATCCCTTATGGTTTTACCTGTAGCATGGTGGTTGTGATTCCCTTGTGGTTTTAGCTGTAGCATGGTGGTTGTGAATCCCTTATGGTTTTAGCTGTAAAATGGTGGTTGTGAGTCCCTTATGGTTTTAGCTGTAGCAGGGTGGTTGTGATTCCCCTATGGTTTTAACTGTAAAATGGTGGTTGTGATTCCCTTATGGTTTTAGCTGTAGCATGGTGGTTGTGATTCCCTTGTGGTTTTAGCTGTAGCATGGTGGTTGTGAATCCCTTATGGTTTTAGCTGTAAAATGGTGGTTGTGATTCCCTTATGGTTTAGCTGTAGCATGGTGGTTGTGAATCCCTTATGGTTTTAGCTGTAAAATGGTGGTTGTGAGTCCCTTATGGTTTTAGCTGTAGCAGGGTGGTTGTGATTCCCCTATGGTTTTAACTGTAAAATGGTGGTTGTGATTCCCTTATGGTTTTAGCTGTAGCATGGTGGTTGTGGTTTCCCTTGTGGTTTTAGCTGTAGCATGGTGGTTGTGAATCCCTTATGGTTTTAGCTGTAAAATGGTGGTTGTGATTCCCTTATGGTTTAGCTGTAGCATGGTGGTTGTGAATCACTTATGGTTTAGCTGTAGGAGGGTGGTTGTGAATCCCTTATGGTTTTAGCTGTAGCAGGGTGGTTGTGATTCCCTTATGGTTTTAGCTGTAGCAGGGTGGTTGTGAATCCCTTATGGTTTTAGCTGTAGCATGGTGGTTGTGAATCCCTTATGGTTTAGCTGTTGCAGGGTGGTTGTGATTCCCTTATGGTTTAGCTGTAGCATGGTGGTTGTGATTCCCTTATGGTTTTAGCTGTAGCAGGGTGGTTGTGAATCCCTTATGGTTTTAGCTGTAGCATGGTGGTTGTGATTCCCTTGTGGTTTTAGCTGTAGCATGGTGGTTGTGAATCCCTTATGGTTTTAGCTGTAGCAGGGTGGTTGTGATTCCCTTATGGTTTTAGCTGTAGCAGGGTGGTTGTGAATCCCTTATGGTTTTAGCTGTAGCATGGTGGTTGTGAATCCCTTATGGTTTTGGCTGTAGCAGGGTGGTTGTGATTCCCTTGTGGTTTTAGCTGTAGCATGGTGGTTGTGAATCCCTTATGGTTTTAGCTGTAAAATGGTGGTTGTGATGCCCTTATGGTTTAGCTGTAGCAGGGTGGTTGTGAAGCCCTTATGGTTTAGCTGTAGCATGGTGGTTGTGAATCCCTTATGGTTTAGCTGTAGGAGGGTGGTTGTGAATCCCTTATGGTTTTAGCTGTAGCAGGGTGGTTGTGATTCCCTTGTAGTTTTAGCTGTAGCAGGGTGGTTGTGATTCCCTTGTGGTTTTAGCTGTAGCATGGTGGTTGTGAATCCCTTATGGTTTAGCTGTTGCAGGGTGGTTGTGATTCCCTTATGGTTTAGCTGTAGCATGGTGGTTGTGATTCCCTTATGGTTTTAGCTGTAGCAGGGTGGTTGTGAATCCCTTATGGTTTTAGCTGTAGCATGGTGGTTGTGATTCCCTTGTGGTTTTAGCTGTAGCATGGTGGTTGTGAATCCCTTATGGTTTTAGCTGTAGCAGGGTGGTTGTGAATCCCTTATGGTTTTAGCTGTAGCATGGTGGTTGTGAATCCCTTATGGTTTTGGCTGTAGCAGGGTGGTTGTGATTCCCTTGTGGTTTTAGCTGTAGCATGGTGGTTGTGAATCCCTTATGGTTTTAGCTGTAGCAGGGTGGTTGTGAATCCCTTATGGTTTTACCTGTAGCATGGTGGTTGTGATTCCCTTGTGGTTTTAGCTGTAGCATGGTGGTTGTGAATCCCTTATGGTTTTAGCTGTAAAATGGTGGTTGTGAGTCCCTTATGGTTTTAGCTGTAGCAGGGTGGTTGTGATTCCCCTATGGTTTTAACTGTAAAATGGTGGTTGTGATTCCCTTATGGTTTTAGCTGTAGCATGGTGGTTGTGAATCCCTTGTGGTTTTAGCTGTAGCATGGTGGTTGTGAATCCCTTATGGTTTAGCTGTAGCATGGTGGTTGTGAATCCCTTATGGTTTTAGCTGTAAAATGGTGGTTGTGAGTCCATTATGGTTTTAGCTGTAGCATGGTGGTTGTGATTCCCCTATGGTTTTAACTGTAAAATGGTGGTTGTGATTCCCTTATGGTTTTAGCTGTAGCATGGTGGTTGTGGTTTCCCTTGTGGTTTTAGCTGTAGCATGGTGGTTGTGAATCCCTTATGGTTTTAGCTGTAAAATGGTGGTTGTGATTCCCTTATGGTTTAGCTGTAGCATGGTGGTTGTGAATCACTTATGGTTTAGCTGTAAAATGGTGGTTGTGATTCCCTTATGGTTTAGCTGTAGCAGGGTGGTTGTGATTCCCTTATGGTTTTAGCTGTAGCAGGGTGGTTGTGAATCCCTTATGGTTTTAGCTGTAGCATGGTGGTTGTGAATCCCTTATGATTTTGGCTGTAGCATGGTGGTTGTGAATCCCTTATGGTTTTAGCTGTAGCAGGGTGGGTGTGAATCCCTTATGGTTTTAGCTGTAGCATGGTGGTTGTGATTCCCTTGTGGTTTTAGCTGTAGCATGGTGGTTGTGAATCCCTTATGGTTTTAGCTGTAAAATGGTGGTTGTGAATCCCTTATGGTTTTAGCTGTAGCATGGTGGTTGTGAATCCCTTATGGTTTTAGCTGTAGCATGGTGGTTGTGATTCCCTTATGTTTTTAGCTGTAGCATGGTGGTTGTGAATCCCTTATGGTTTAGCTGTAGCATGGTGGTTGTGAATCCCTTATGGTTTTAGCTGTAAAATGGTGGTTGTGAGTCCATTATGGTTTTAGCTGTAGCATGGTGGTTGTGATTCCCCTATGGTTTTAACTGTAAAATGGTGGTTGTGATTCCCTTATGGTTTTAGCTGTAGCATGGTGGTTGTGGTTTCCCTTGTGGTTTTAGCTGTAGCATGGTGGTTGTGAATCCCTTATGGTTTTAGCTGTAAAATGGTGGTTGTGATTCCCTTATGGTTTAGCTGTAGCATGGTGGTTGTGAATCACTTATGGTTTAGCTGTAAAATGGTGGTTGTGATTCCCTTATGGTTTAGCTGTAGCAGGGTGGTTGTGATTCCCTTATGGTTTTAGCTGTAGCAGGGTGGTTGTGAATCCCTTATGGTTTTAGCTGTAGCATGGTGGTTGTGAATCCCTTATGATTTTGGCTGTAGCATGGTGGTTGTGAATCCCTTATGGTTTTAGCTGTAGCAGGGTGGGTGTGAATCCCTTATGGTTTTAGCTGTAGCATGGTGGTTGTGATTCCCTTGTGGTTTTAGCTGTAGCATGGTGGTTGTGAATCCCTTATGGTTTTAGCTGTAAAATGGTGGTTGTGAATCCCTTATGGTTTTAGCTGTAGCATGGTGGTTGTGAATCCCTTATGGTTTTAGCTGTAGCATGGTGGTTGTGATTCCCTTATGTTTTTAGCTGTAGCAGGGTGGTTGTGATTCCCCTATGGTTTTAACTGTAAAATGGTGGTTGTGATTCCCTTATGGTTTAGCTGTTGCAGGGTGGTTGTGATTCCCCTATGGTTTAGCTGTAGCAGGGGCCAGCTTTGTGTGGGAGTGGCCCCTGGCCTATAGAGTCCCATGCAATTTGGCAGTACAGCAGTATAGCCGGCCCCATGCAGCCCACTCTCCCGTGCTCGCTGGTCATGCCAGCAGAGCCTCTTCTGTGTGTCGAGATAGCAGCCAGCTTGGCTGAGGCTGGTCACGTAGCATCAGGGAGCTCAGGTCTCAAATCCAGCCCTGGGCGGGAGTCAGTGGAGCCTCTCACGGAGACCTGTTTCTGTGTAACCCTGTCTGTGCCCTGCCTCCCACAAGGCCTTTCCTACCTACTGTAACTACCACCCCAGCTCTGCTCCGCACATCCATGTGGCCCAACAATGTGATCCTACGTCAGGCGGAGTCCTGGAGGCTCTCCCCCACCCCAGGACAAGTCCAGGGTTTAAGGCAGACTGCAGTAAGGTAATCCTGTATAAGAACCTTCCATCGTTAAGCCTCTCAGAGCAGAGCAGGACTCTCCACATTACACACTGGTATGGTCAGCCACAGTGTTTGCCTGGTGATAAGAAATACCCACAGGAGGCAGGACACAGAAAGACGTTGTAACGTTTTGCTGGCTGCATCACATTGGGTTTTTGCTTTCCAAAAAAATCAACAATCCAAAATAGTTTTTGTTTTGTTTCCCTCGGGTAACATTGCCTGAACAGCCCAGAGAGTGCTGGAAGTGTATTGTCCTTTGTTATGGTGCAAAATCAATGTTTTATTATTCTGTCTGTTGTTTGTTATTATGTTCCCCACCATGGTGATGAATTGCCTTCCCTCCCCCAGTGTCTGTCTGTCTGTCTGTCTGTCTGTCTGTCTGTCTGTCTGTCTGTCTGTCTGTCTGTCTGTCTGTCTGTCTGTCCGCCCCCCAGTGTCTGTCTGTCTGTCTGCCCCCCAGTGTCTGTCTGTCTGCCGCCCCCCAGTGTCTGTCTGTCTGTCTGTCTGTCTGTCTGTTTGTCTGTCTGTCTGTCTGTCTGTCTGTCTGCCTGCCCCCCAGGGTCTGTCTGTCTGTCTGGCCCCCTGTGTCTGTCTGTCTGTCTGCCCCCCAGTGTCTGTCTGTCTGTCTGTCTGTCTGTCTGCCTGTCTGTCCCCCAGGGTCTGTCTGTCTGTCTGCCCCCCAGTGTCTGTCTGTCTGTCTGCCCCCCAGTGTCTGTTTGTCTTTCCCCCAGTGTCTGTCTGTCTTCCCCCAGTGTGTGTCTTTCTGCCCCCAAGTGTGTGTTTGTCTGTCTGCCCCTTTAGTGTCTGTCTGTCTGCCCCCCAGTGTGTGTCTGTCTGTCTGCCCCCCAGTGTCTGTTTGTCTGTCTGCCCTCCAGTGTCTGCCTGTCTGCCCCCCAGTGTGTGTCTGTCTGTCTGCCCCCCAGTGTCTGTATGCCTGTCTCCCCCCCAGTGTCTATCTGTCAGGCAGAGGTAGTGTTCCAGACAGTGTCTGGAATGACACCCTATATAGAGCCCAGGGTGCACTATACAGGGACTATGGTGACATTTCAGACGCAGCCCCAGCCAGGCAGCAGGAAGTCTCAGATGTTTAATTGTGCCCATTTAAAGTAATGAGGTAAAGTACAAAATTACAAGTAAAGTTATGACCATGCTTGGAAGCATTTTTTTCAAAGGTCAATGCTTTACTCATCCCCTGGGAGACGTGGGCTCGGTTGGATGATAACTTGGTTATAAGCCTTAATGTCACCTCTGTTTTCTGGGTTTGGAGCTTTGAACTTTCTTAGTCATTGCATATTACTCTCTTTGTGGATGTAGTGCTCTCTCAATCTTTCTCCCCCTCTCTTTCCCACTCTCTCTCTCTCTCTCTCTCTCTCTCTCTCTCTCTCTCTCTCTCTCTCTCTCTCTCTCTCTCTCTCTCTCTCTTTCCCTCTCTCTCTCTTTCCCTCTCTCTCTCTTTCCCTCTCTCTCTCTCCACATCCCTTCACCCACACTGCATTCATTAACTGTCTGAATTATTGAGAGGCATATCTCACGGGGGCAAAGATTTAGTGACCAGGTGGGTCACAGCTATCCATTACACCAGCCATGCTTCCATTGTCCTACAAGGCAAATTAAATCAGTCGTCGTAGCTCTTGGTTTTATCAATCTAAACAATAAACAGGTTTGTTCCATTCAGGATGTAAGGGTTTTCCTCTGGTGAAAGAGAAGCGGACCAAAATGCAGCGTGGTGGTTATTCATGTTCTTTAATTAAGGGAACTAGACATGAAATAACTAACAAAACAATAAATGAACGAAAACCTAAACAGTCCTATCTGGTGTAGACACAGAGACAGGAACAATCACCCACCAACACACAGTGAAACCCAGGCTACCTAAATATGGTTCCCAATCAGAGACAATGACTAACACCTGCCTCTGATTGAGAACCATATCAGGCCAGACATAGAAATAGACAAACAAGACATCCAACATAGACTGCCCACTCAGATTACACCCTGACCAACCAAAACATAGAAACATACAAAGCAAACTATGGTCAGGGTGTGACACAGGATAGTCTTTTCTGTGTGTGTGTCCCAAATGGCACCCTATTCCCTACATAGTGTGCTGCTTTTGAAGAGAGCCCTATGAGCCCTGGTCAAAATTAGTGCACCATATAGGGAATATGGTGCTATTTGGGGCAAAGGCTGTGTAGAGGAGATGTTTGACTGAATTATGGTTAGTATCGAGCACATAGACCAACATCATTCCTGAACAACACAAGACAAGGCTTTGATAATGTGGCATACAGATTGCTTTGTCTTTTTTCAAAGTTACCCCAGATTAAAGGGTGGGTGTGGAGGATTTCCTGCTATTTACAGCTTGAGAGAGATACAGTTTAACCGGAGCTACTATAAAGCATGGTTAGCCAGAAAATCAATCTCCATGGTGGGATTTGTGTATCACACATGCACGCACGTATGCATGCACGCACACACACCTCTGGTCTGACACTAACACCCCTCTTCGTATCATCTCAATGTCATTGGCCTATGATATGACACTATGCTAAATAGCACCACAACAAATGTCATGCAATTTTCTCTTGTGGTCAATTCAGCAGTGGGGAGCTGAATTTACTGCAGTGTACTGTAAAATATCTGTGGTGTAATTACGTTGACGTGAAGTCTCTCTGCAGCCCTCGTCTCCTCTCCTCCAATCTGAGTTCAATTTATAAATGCCACCGCCAAGTAATCACATTGTCAGCCAGCCAGTCAGCCCGTCAGCCAGTCAGTCAGCCAGCCAGCCTGCCAGCCAGTCAGCCAATCAGCCAGTCAGCCGTCCCATGCCAGGGATTGATTACATACAGCTCAAATGAAGAGTAAGCAGTTTTTTCCTGCCGCTGTGTGTATGTGCGTGTGTGTGCGTGCATGTGTGTGTGCGTGTTTGTGTAAAATAAGTCCTGCCTCTCCAAATAACTGTTGATATTTGTTTTCGTTTTGCTCATGAATTTATTGGATCCCGTTACATTGAGACAGTTATATTTCACCGTCCTGTGTTTGTGTTTTACACACCTGCGTTGATGCAGGTGTGTAAGAGTTGTATTTATTGTTACCCATTAAATGTTTGCTTACTTCTTCCATATTCAGTGTTATATTAATTAGTTTCAGAATGGCACTTGTAGGCCTGATGCCAGTAAGGAGCATACAAATGTTACCATTCACACAATCATTAAAGTTATTTACACATTTATTTAGCCATAGGATCTGGCTACAGCACACATGTCATTTTCAACTGTGCAGATTTCCCAGACACAGATTAAGTCTAGTCCTAGACTAAAATGCTTCCTCAATGAAGAAACTGTCCTTCTATGTTTCCTATAATACAGACCCATAACAAGAGTATTGTGATTGATTCCTCTAAGTAGGTGATTAGCACTAGATTAGACCCCTGTTATTGACCAGATCTCTTCGGAAGTGTCTTGTTGTCAGAGGTTAATGTGCAGGCAGCACCTCGGCCCAATCAAGGCCCAATCAAGGCCAGGGCATGGGGAAGGCCCAGGTCCAGCAGTAGCCTTGCAGTCCTTGAAATGTGAACACCCCCTTCAGCTGCATGTGATTTATTCTGATCCAGTAGAGGTGCCTAGGTAAAATCACTGGGGAAGCCAAGCCAGAAAAAAAGTGTTATTACAATCTATGTGTTTTGATAATGGGGTTGTTTGCTCTATAACCTGTTAGTTAACTACCTTGCCACTGTGATATATATTCGTAAGGCTGAGACAATAAGAAGACACAGTGGCAGATAAATTCAACAACACATTTGTGTCGTCACAAAACCAGAGAGCAATCTCTGTCTGGTGAAGTCCACAAAGCATACTGCATGTAACAACAGTTACATGACTTACAGCATGGTCAAGCAAGTTAACGTTTATGACATTTTTGGACTATTGAACTACTATTGATTTAGAACCATGGAGAGTTACTGCAAGTTCAATTCAACTACACCACTTCAACATCATCAAATCACCTATGTTTAGCGTGTGTGTGTGTGTGTGTGTGTGTGTGTGTGTGTGTGTGTGTGTGTGTGTGTGTGTGTGTGTGTGTGTGTGTGTGTGTGTGTGTGTGTGTGTGTGTGTGTGTGCAAGTAGAAAAACTTGTTGAGAAACAGCAATGCCACCCTTCTCTCTTTCATGTTGACGAAACGTTAGCAAGTTAACATTAGCCTTTTACATCTAGCTGCATATTGGGGCACAATGTATGAATTTATGGTTGCATCAGTCGCCGTTATAATGAAGTGTTTTAATTAAAACCATGGCTAATTTAGGAAAGGACCAATTTTGACTAGCTACTGTAGCTAGCCACTGGAGCACAACAACACAACGAGATGCAACAATGAATGTTGCCTCCCGAGTGGCGCAGCAGAGGCGTCATTACAGACCCTGGTTCGTTCCCAGGCTGTGTCACAACCCGGCTGTGATCAGGAGTCCCATAGGGTGGCGCACAATTGGCTCAGCGTCATCCGGGTTAGGAGAGGGTTTGGCCAGGGGGGTAGGTCGTCATTGTAAATAAGAATTTGTTCTTAAAAACTAGTTAGGGATAGGCGGGATGCAAATGTCTCAACTGGCCAATTGCCAGGGAAAATGCAGAGCGCCAGATTCAAATAAAATACTATAAAATTAAAACTTTCATTAAATCATACATGTAAGATACTCAATTAAAGCTACACTCGTTGTGAATCCAGCCAACATGTCATATTTAAAATTTTTAAAAAAGCTATAAATTAAAAAAGCTATTATCTGAGAGCCTACACCATCTGCACCAGCAGTAAACAAAGGAGTTAGCATATTTCAACCCTGCAGGTGCTACACAAAACGCTGAAATAAAATATAAAACATGCATTACCTTTGACGAGCTTCTTCTGTTGGCATTCCAATATGTCCCATAAACATCACAATTGGTCCTTTTGTTCGATTAATTCCGTCAATATATATCCAAAATGTCCATTTATAAAGGCGCATTTGATTCAGAAAAAAACAGCTTACAAAAAACGCAACGTCACTACAAATATTTTAAAAGTTGCCTATAAACTTTGACAAAATATTTCCAACTAGTTTTGTAATACAACTTTAGGTATTTTTAAATGTTAATAATCGATCAAATTGTAGACAGGGCAATCTGTGTTCAATACAGGAATAAAAACAAACCAGCGCCACTTTTCATGTCTTGCGCAACTCACAGTGTACCCAGTTCCTAGTTGGCCTACTTCTTCATTGAACAAAGTAATAACCTCAACCAAATTCCAAAGACTGGTGACATCCAGTGGAAGCGGTAGGAATTGAAAACAGATTCCTAAGAAATATTCGTTGGCAATAACAAGTCAGGGAACAGAGAGAGGGAAAAAATATATAATTTTGAACAGTTAGTCCTCGGGGCTTTGCCTGCTACATAAGTTTTGTTATACTCACAGACATGATTCAAACAGTTTTAGAAACTTCAGAGTGCTTACTATCCAAATCTATTAATAATATGCATATCTTATATTCTTGGCATGAGTAGCAGGAAGTTGAAATTGGGCACGCTATTTATCCAAAAGTGAAAATTCTGCCCCCTAGCCCCAAGAGGTGATTTAGTCCAGGCGGCAATTGGTCCGGGCGGCAACAATGGCATATTATTTTTGACCAGACGGCATCGGATAGATGGCCTACACATACAGAGACAGTTTCGCTCGCTTGGATGCATTCTCCGGTGAGATACATTCAGCCTCTTGCAAATTAAAGGAAAATGATAAAACACAGAGATGAAGGATATCAATGATTTTATCATATATATTTGTTGTAATTTTGGGGGAAAGCCTGGCTTCCATTGGCACCCATGAATACACGCCACTGGTGCGCTCCACCATCTCAACCCCCTTCCTTGAACTCCCATCTCCTTATTCTAATGAGACTTTGTATTTTATGCAGTCCAAGGTCCCGGGTTGGCCATGTAATAGTTTATCCAAGGGGAAGAATATATCTGCGGGACAAGATTTAGCTAACAGTGCAGTATGCAGTCTACACAACATGGGTCAGTGGACAGTGCTTTCATTAATCTTGTTAAATGTTAGTGTGTCGGCCCAGAACATTCTCTTTGGTGCTGCATCAGAGAATAGACTATACGCTATAGTGTTTCATGCTCGCTTGGACTCTTACAATCAGTTCTACTGTCCCAAAGAAATGTGATACAGGGCTTAGCCTATATGCCAATAGTCTCTGTCAGTTTGACTATATTGTAATGAATTCAATGGCGATAACAACTTACATCTCAGCTCATCCAATACGTGCCTGCTCAACTCATCATTTAACCAACAAATTACCCATCTAGCGTGTTTCAGAGAAGAGAGATTTATTATCCAATTTAGGCCCTGTGTTGTGGATGGAAGCAGTGATATCATAGTGCTGGATGGAGAGGGTCAAAGGGTGTTTTAAGATAGATGGATTGAGTACAGACCCTTTGTCATGTTTGTCAATTTGATGGGCAGGACAGGCTGGGTGATGTGTCCAAATAGACTGGGTGACGCCTTCTTAAATCCAAGTTGCCACTGACTGTGTCCCAAATGTCATTCTACTGTATTCACTATATAATGCACTACTTTTGACCAGTTCCCATAGGGATATAGAGAATATGGTGCCATTTGTGATGCACATACTGTATCAATCAGCTGCTCATATACTCCAGGCGACAGGGGAGGAGAGGGAGGAAGTAGAGCAGCTAAAACGACAGTCGTCGTCCATTTTGGCATTATGATTCTTGGGAGTGTTTAAGATAATGATGAAATATAAGAGTGTGTCTGACTTAAAGAGAAACCAATTAATTCCAGCCTCAGAGTTCAATGAGTACAACTGATCTTGTTTATTTCACTGAGATGTCCCCCTCCCTGTCTCTTCCCCCTCCCTGTCTCTTCCCCCTCCCTGTCTCTGCCCCCTCCCTGTCTCTTCCCCCTCACTGTCTCTTCCCCCTCCCTGTCTCTACCCCCTCCCTGTCTCTGCCCCCTCCCTGTCTCTTCCCCCTCACTGTCTCTTCCCACTCCCTGTCTCTTCCCACTCCCTGTCTCAGCATGTAGAGCTGTCAGCGTTATAGTGGGGCTAGGCTTTATTGTTTTAATAAATTGCCTGCGTGACGAGAGCCGTGGTGCATGTCTGATGTTCATCTTTACCTCCTGAAATGAAACCTTTCTCAGAAACAGACAACTCTCCTCTCCACCTCTCATCTTTCCCCTCTCCTTCTCCTCTCCTCTCCACCTCTCATCTTTCCCCTCTCCTTCTCCTCTCCTCTTTCCTCTTTCCTTATCCTCTCCTCTCCACCTCTTCATCTTCCCCTCTCCTTCTCCTCTCCTCTTTCCCCTCTCCTTCTCCTCTCCTCTTTCCCCTCTCCTTCTCCTCTCCACCTCCCCATCTTCCCCTCTCCTTCTCTCCTCTTACCCCTCTCCTTCTCCTCTTCTCTCCACCTCCCCATCTTCCCTTCTCCTTCTCATCTCCTCTTTCCCCTCCTCCTCCTCTCCTCTCCACCTCTCATCTTCTCCCCTCCTCCTCCTCCTCTCCTCTTTCCCTCCCCCTCTCCTCTCCACCTTTCATCTTATCCTCTCCTCCTCCTCTCCTCTCATCTTCCCTCTCCTTCTCCTCTCCCTTTCCCCTCTCCTTCTCCTCTCCTCTCTACCTCTTCTCTTCTCCTCCTCCTCCTCTCCTCTCATCTTCCCTCTCCTTCTCCTCTCCTCTTTCCCCTCTCCTTCTCCTCTCCTCTCCACCTCTCATCTTCCCCTCTCCTTCTCCTCTCCTCTTTCCCCTCTCCTTCTCATCTCCTCTTTCCTCTCTCCTTATCCTCTCCTCTCCACCTCTCCATCATACCCTCTCCTCCTCCTCTCCTCTTTCCCCTCCTCCTCTCCTCTCCACCTTTTATATTTTCCTCTCCTCCTCCTCTCCTCTCATCTTCCCTCTCCTTCTCCTCTCCTCTTTCCCCTCTCCTTCTCCTCTCCTCTCCACCTCTCCTCTCCCCCTCTCCTTCTCCTCTCCTCTTTCCTCTCTCCTTCTCCTCTCCTCTCCACCGCCCATCTTCCCCTCTCCTTCTCCTCTCCTCTTTCCCCTCTCCTTCTCCTCTCCTCTCCACCTCTCCATCTTCCCCTCTCCTTCTCCTCCTCTTTCCCCTCTCCTTCTCCTCTCCTCTCCTCTCCACCTCTCATCTTCCCCTCTCCTTCTCATCTCCTCTTTCCCCTCTCCTCTTCTCCTCTCCTCCTCCTCCTCCTCTCCTCTTTCCCCTCCTCTCCTCTCCACCTGTCATCTTCTCCTCTCCTCCTCCTCCTCTCCTCTCATCTTCCCCCTCCTCCTCTCCACCTTTCATCTTCTCCTCTCCTCTCCTCTCTCCCCTCCTCCTCTCTCTTCCTCTCCTCCTCTCCTCATATCATAATGTGACAACGAGAGAGAGAGAGAGAGAGAGAGAGACAATGAGAAAGAGAACAAGAGAGAGATGAGCTGAGCTGATGGTCACTGTGTACCCCTGGTCATTATTCCTGGGGCCACCCAGCCTCCCAGTGGAGCCTGAGACATCCACTGTACAGACACCCACGGCCACAGGAGGATAGATGGATGACCATGAGCTGGGGACGGGGGGTTATAGTTGCTGGTGAAAGATGGCTCTGGCTCTCACGATGCAGTGATCTATCACAACAGACCAGGACAACTGCGCTGTCCCAGAGGAAAAAAGAGGAATCAATGCAACGGATAGAATTAGTGTGGTGGGCTGGCGGTGGCTGTGGCTGAGTCACAACCAAGCTTTGCTTTGGTCCTCTCCCAACACTCAAGATGCTCTCCAGTCCAGTCTAGTACGTTGGGTTTAATAGAACTAATCTATAGATGGATGCTTTTTTTCTCTGGAACCATTTAGAAATGGCGAACAATAACATTTATGACATAGTATTCGTGTTCTGATAATGTTTGTACTCAAAAGGAAATAACCTTTTGTTATCTTAAATGTGCAGCGCATGTTTTTATAACTCTTTGTCGAGTTGAGGGTGTTTTCGAAGCCTATTTCTGTATTCCACACTAACTGCATAATTTTTCATCAATAATATATCAGATCAAAAGTTTTCAGAGTTTTGGTCTAAAATCTGCCACTAACTGAACCAAAACAGCATAAGTTTCATGAATTGTGGAAGAGTTGAAAAAACAAACCCTGAAGCGTATAAGAACACAATTGACTGTGACAAGAGGCTTATCTTCTAAAAATTGAACCGTGTCTCTGATGGGATGATTCTCCTTTGTTAAGGGTTCTTTTCTCCAAACATCAGCAGAATGCCGACACTGAATAGTAACACTTTGCTTAGAGTGGTGATATGTACCATTCATAAAGCATGTATGCATGACATAAAGAGTCAATAATGCTGTGGTAATGTTAGTTATAGCTACCCTGGTTCTAGGAGCAGTGACTCTGGGAAGGCAAGGCAGCTGAGGTGGGGTCCATCTCGGCCCCAGTAATGGCCTTGAACACTAAATTGACTACCTATGAGTCCGAGAGAGCGAAATAATTTTCTGGAGTATGATTGGTAGCCTTGACTCCCACACTGCGAGCACATAGGCCAAGGCCTGATGAAGGGGCTGGGTAATTGCAGTCCCCGCTCACCCTCTGCACTGCAGCTTACAGTAACTACCCATACTGAGGTTAACCGCAGAGAGGAGAGCAAATGACATATCATAAAAAGGCTCTTGTTATAGGAGAGCATTAGAACTCCATTTTGTATGAGAAAAGACAAAGGACTGAAAGCAGACTTTCAAGTGAGGGCAGTTTGTTTAAAACCAAGCGTGAATAATGGCAGTTATTAAGGAGTGCATTCCAAACGTCACCCTATTCCCTATATAGTGCACTACTTTTGACCCGAGCACTATGTGCCCTGGTCAGGAGTAGTGCACTGTAGGGAATAAAGCGCCATTTGGATGACTAAGTGACATTAATGATGGTTATATAAGTCCAGTATGTGATGTATACAGACAGCCAGTTGCTCCACATGATTCAATTTGGCATTGTCACATTCCTAACAGACATTTTCCACAACATAGATTCATAGCTTCATGAATATTCGGCACCGCTTTCTGAGAAACAGAATCATCTGTTGTGTTGCTGTTGTTGACAGCTTTTGAGGGGCTGGAGAGAAAGCTATACTTTCCCGATGAAGAGATGTACCGGAGAGGAGGAGAGAAGGAGGTGTTGTGTGACAGGCCCAGTTCCACCTGTGACTGCAGCCATTGTGAAGACCTGTCTGTCTCTCTGAGAGACTCCTAGTGCTAACTACAGTAAACAGTCTTTGTCTCTCTCACATCATCCTAGTGCTAACTATAGTAAACGTTCTTTGTCTCTCTCACATCAACCTAGTGCTAACCACAGTAAACAGTCTTTGTCTCTCTCACATCATCCTAGTGCTAACCACAGTAAACAGTCTTTGTCTCTCTCACATCATCCTAGTGCTAACTACAGTAAACAGTCTTTGTCTCTCTCTAACATCATCCTAGTGCTAACCACAGTAAACAGTCTTTGTCTCTCTCACATCATCCTAGTGCTAACCACAGTAAACAGTCTTTGTCTCTCTCACATCATCCTAGTGCTAACCACAGTAAACAGTCTTTGTCTCTCTCACATCATCCTAGTGCTAACCACAGTAAACAGTCTTTGTCTCTCTCACATCATCCTAGTGCTAACTACAGTAAACAGTCTTTGTCTCTCTCACATCATCCTAGTGCTAACTACAGTAAACAGTCTTTGTCTCTCTCACATCATCCTAGTGCTAACCACAGTAAACAGTCTTTGTCTCTCTCACATCATCCTAGTGCTAACCACAGTAAACAGTCTTTGTCTCTCTCACATCATCCTAGTTGTAACACTCTTTTTACTGGACTCCCTCTGTTATTCAATTGTAATAACATGTATGTACAGTTGAAATCGGAAGTTTACATACACCTTAGCGAAATACATTTAAACTCAGTTTTTCACAATTCCTGACATTTAATCTTAGTAAAAATGCCCTGTTTTAGGTCAGTTAGGATCACCACTTTATTTTAAGAATGTGGATTGTCAGAATAGTTGTAACGTCCAAAGAATGAGTGGGTGTGGAGTCAGGCGCAGAGCCAAGGATAAACACAGGCGTAACACACTCCACCTAACACTGGTCAACAACGGACAGCGGAAAACCCACAATAACGAACACCTTAATTAACAGACACAAGCGGGCTCATCAAACTGAAATAACACAAACCAAAAAAACCCAACAAGGAACATGTGAAAACAAATAGACAAAACCAAACAAAAAGGGAAAAAGGATCGGTGGCAGCGAGTAAACCGGCGACGACAACCGCCGAGCGCCACCCGAACGGGAAGGGGAGCCACCTTCGGTGATATTCGTGACAATAATAGTAGAGATAATGATTTATTTCAGCTTTTATTTATTTCATCACATTCCCAGTGGGTCAGAAATTTGCATACACTCAATTAGTATTTGGTAGCATTGCCTTTAAATAGTTTATCTTGGGACAAATGTTTCGGGTAGCCTTCCACAAGCTTCCCACAATAAGTTGGGTGAGTTTTGGCCCATTCCTCCTGACAGAGCTGGTGTAACTGAGTCAGGTTTGTAGGCCTCATTCCTCCTGACAGAGCTGGTGTAACTGAGTCAGGTTTGTAGGCCTCCTTGCTCGCACATGCTTTTTCATTTCTGCCCACACATTTTCTATAGGATTGAGATAAGGGCTTTGTGATGGCCACTCCAATACCTTGACTTTGTTGTCCTTAAGTCATTTTGAAACAATGTTGGAAGTATGCACCAGTCCCTCCTGGAAGCGCACCATTCCCCCCTGGAAGTGCACCAGCCCCCCCTGCAGCAAAGCACCCCCAAAACATGATGCTGCCACCCTCGTGCTTCACGGTTGGGATGTTGTTCTTTGGCTTGCAAGGCTCGCCCTTTTTCCTCCAAACATAACAATGGTCATTATGGCCAAACAGTTTTATTTTTGTTTCATCAGACCAGAGGACATTTCTACAAAAAAGTACAATCTTTGTCCCCATGTGCAGTTGCAAACCGTAGTCTAGCTTTTTTATGACGATTTTGGAGCAGTGGCTTCTTCCTTGCTGAGCGGCCTTTCAGGTTATGTTGATATAGGACTCGTTTTACTGTGGATATAGTTACTTTTGTACCTGTTTCCTCCAGCATCTTCACAAGGTCCTTTGCTGTTGTTCTGGGATTTATTTGCACTTTTCGCGCCAAAGTGCGTTCACCTCTAGGAGACAGAATGCTTCTCCTTCCTGTGAGGTATGACGGCTGCATGGTCCCATGGTGTTTATACTTGTGTGCTATTGTTTGTACAGATGAACGTGGTACCTTCAGGCTTTTGGAAAGATTTTCCCATGATGTCAAGCAAAGAGTGACTGAGTTTGAAGGTAGGCCTTGAAATACATCCACAGCTACACCTCCAATTGACTCAAATGATGTCAACTAGCCTATCAGAAGCTTCTAAAACCATGACATCATTTTCTGTTTTTTTCCAAGCTGTTTAAAGGCACAGTCAACTTAGTGTATGTAAACTTCTGACCCACTGGAATTGTGATACAGTGAATTATAAGTGAAATAATCTGTCTGTAAACAATTGTTGGAAAAAATGGCTTGTGTCATGCACAAAGTAGATGTGCTAACTGACTTGCCAAAACTATGGTTTGTAAACAAGACATTTGTGGAGTGGTTGAAAAATTAGTTTTAATGACTCCAACCTAAGTGTATGTAAACTTCCGACTGTATATAGTGCTTTTCGAAGACCCCAAAGACAGTTGTTGTCATGCCCTGACCTGAGATATCGCTGTTTTCTTTATATTTTGGTTAGGTCAGGGTGTGACTAGGGTGGGTACGCTAGTTTTGTATTGTCTAGGGTTTAGGTAGCCATTTCCTTTGGTGTTTCTGGGGATCTTGTCTATGTGTAGTTGCCTGTCAGAACTCGTTTGTATAGCTTCACGTTTCGTTTAGTTATTTTGTTAGTTTGTTCAGTGTTCATTCTTTAAATAAAGAAGAATGTACGCATACCACGCTGCGCCTTGGTCCGATCCTTATAACGAACGTGACAGTTGTATGGAACATACTGCTCGAAGGAGTACTGAGAAATGGCATCTTAATTTCCAAGCACTCTCTATTCATATTCTATCTAGTTTATAAACTAGGTGTCTAGTTTATAACACTTATTTCAGTCCATCTCTCAATTATTACACAGTGAAACGCGGGTTGTGTGTGTTTTCCAGCAGGTGTATCTGTATTGCATGAGTTATTTTATTTTTCTGTTTTTTACTGAATTTATGTTGTTGAGAAATGCACAGATGTCTGTGTGTGCCTGTGTGTCTGTGTGTGTCTGTCTGTGTCTGTGTGTCTATGTGTACATGCTTGCATGTGAATCTGTGTGTGTCTGTATGTCTGTGTCTGTGTGTACATGCTTGCGTGTGCATCTGTGTGTGTGCTTTCACAATGTGTTGTGAACAGGTTATGTAACCAGACGGTTGACGGGGGAGCTGCCTGTGGGCTTGTTGTTTGTTGTTTCATAGTGAAATCCTTCCTCTTCTGGGGATTATACAGCCAGCCTATCTGGCTCTCACTGGAAACTGGTGAGATGAACACTCTGTCCAGCCTCAGCACCACTCTTTGACGATGACAAAGCCTCTCTCTCACACACACACACACACACACACACACACACACACACACACACACACACACACACACACACACACACACACACACACACACACACACACACACACACACACACACACACACACACACACACACACATACACAGCATGTTAGGCTAGGGCTTACAGAGGCAACTGGTAACACTAGATTCTCTGTGCATGGATCCCTGTCCAACAAGTTGTGTTGTGTTTGGTAATGAAGAGATTGCTTGGGATCAGAGAGACAAGTAGTTACCAATACAAACCGTAGCTGGTCCTCTTAACTAGAGATTCCTACAATCTGATACATTTATATAATGTATAACAGTTGTTAATATGATGAGCTAATAACCACATTACAGAAGTTAGAATAAACTCTAAGGTCCCATTAGAATGGATAGAATGGCAGTAGATGACTCGTTTAATCAGATACAAACCTCCTTAATGTCTTTAATGTGAAAGGAGAGATACATTAAACACCCAAACTTAATGTTGTTTGAAACCGAACGACACTTTAATCTCTTCACTCAATAAGACTCATTTTATTTAATGCCTCTGGATGTTTCATAAATGACTCAAATTACACAGTAGCTTAATTACACAGCCTTTAGAGTAGTCAGGTGGGAAAACTAAACAGGGCTGAATAAGCAGACTGTGTTACAGTTCAGTTGGCCTTCTAGATGGTACGTAGCTATGGTCCAGGTCGTTAGTGCACGTTCGTCCACTAACTAGAGGAGGAATGCACACTAATGCCCTGGAGCAGAGCTAGATGGTATGGTGAGAGTGTATCTAATTCTTCCCCTATTAGGCTGCAATAGACAGAGCTCAGGGAGGAAACCCAACCCCCCTCTGTATGGAAGTAATGGATGATTTGATGACTGCTCTGGGCAGCTTTACAGCTTTAGTAGCTATATATTACAGAGCAACAAGCCCCAGGTGGTGGTCTGTCCCAAACCCATCACAACAACCCTGCCCCGGGCCAAGCGTCCCAGGGGCCCAGACAGGGGATGGTGTTCAAGGTCACTATGGAGCAGAAAGCAAGTTGTAATCCCTCAACTAAGAGCTCATACTGTAGGCAGCCTCATCCATCATCATGTTCACCTTGGTACTTGGAACTTTACCAGTGTTATTGACTGAGAGTTCATCAATCAGTCTGTCAAATCATTTGTTGCAACGTGTGTTTATAAAAACAGGGCCAGACAGAGAGGAAGCCAAATGGACTCTGTGGTACTGTTACAAATCAATGGTAACCGTTTACTTAATCTCGGCAACCCTGACCCAAATCTCTTGTGAACACTGGCCTTCTGTTTTAGTCTTTCACAACAGACTACACATTACCAAAAGCCTGCATTTACAATGCTTTTTAACTTGTTGTAAAGTACCAAAACACTTCCTTAGAAATAGGAGGAAACCTTGAGAGGGGCCAGACTCTGTTTATATGGCTCTGGATGTGCCCATGTTGACCTATTGCTTTGTCACAATTTAGAGTTAATCTGTCGCCCATCCATGTGCCCATAAAAATAGTAGGTGATTTATAAACCAGTCTGCATTTTCACTGTAACCAGCAGATGGAGCACAGCATATGTCTTACCTTGGAGAACACGGCCATTGTATCTATTAATTCGTTTAGATGACTTTTATTTCCAGTTCAGCGTTTTAAAACTAATTTCTATTTCTCTCTTTCATTTCTTACCATGTCTCTGCTGATGAATAATGCATTGGGCCGTTTCCAGTTTCTAATTCTGCTCCCCAATTATTACACCTTGTCCTGGTCTGTTGGGTTCTTCGCTGTTCCACACACATTGACCCATTCCAAATGCCATATCTTCTTCCCTTGGTGTCTGAAGAGACACTTACATGCCGCAGTGATAGTATGAGTCCCTGGCCTTATGTTGTATGGTGGGACAC
Source organism: Oncorhynchus masou masou (assembly GCF_036934945.1). Taxonomy (NCBI): domain Eukaryota; kingdom Metazoa; phylum Chordata; class Actinopteri; order Salmoniformes; family Salmonidae; genus Oncorhynchus; species Oncorhynchus masou. The sequence goes on along the minus strand of NC_088241.1, from coordinate 13,921,145 downwards.
TTATAGTAAGTGGAGTGGCTGCCTGGCTATGTGCTTTCCTCAATTGAATACAATGTTATTAAGATGAGAGTGAGATTTGTTCATATCCCATGATGGTCATGCATGTCATCTTTAAGTAAAGACTTGCAAGTTGCAGCAATTGAGGGGAAACAGACAGATAGGGGTGAAACTGAAGCCCATCAGGGCGAGTACACACCATGACATAAAGGTTCAGACATCTTGGCTGTTGGACTCTCACATTCAGGGATACAGTCACTCAGACCTAAATAACCATCTTGATAATGGACTTCGCACCTCAAGGCCAAGGCACAGGCTTAATATTAGAATATAAACAATATAACAATGCCCTATAACAATGTATAACAATAAACATGTATTCATTGCATAGGTTGGATATTATAGCTACATAATGCACGTTATGATCGTTATGTTGTGTTTTTTCACAACTTCTATCGTTTTCTCTAGAATTGTTTATCAATAATATGTATCCATTGACTGCAGTGAGTGCGGGGCACTGCTTGACGCCAGACAGTCACGTCATCGGGGAGGAACAAGTTGTTCAGTTGTTTCAGTTCCTATTTCTGCGTCTGCTGAAGTGCGCTGGTTTCACTGCATTACACTTTTTAAAGACTTTTATCTAGATCTTATCGCAATTGCGTTATGACAGTGATATCAGAAATGGCTTCTTTTTAAACGGTTGTTAGTGATAACTAAGGTGCATCCATGTTGTGATATTCGTACGAGTTCCAAAGTATGGACTACATTCTGTCTGTCAGGGTCGCGCTGTCGAGTAGAATCTGGCCTGCCTCGACTCGGGGGAATTCCGATGGCTCTTCCGCAGAACACTCTGGACCTGTGCACGACAACATTACCAACATTAACACAGGTGTGAGTATAGACTTGGAGCCGAACTTGTTCAACGTGTAATGTTTCAGAGTTCAGACTACCGTAGATGAAGTCAGTCAGTGTTTGTTTATTTTATATATATATATTTTTTTTTAACAACCTACAGTACATTTTCAGTAGAGTTGGCATACGGTGAAGAAGTTGCAACACAGTCACGAGTTGGACGGTGAAGTTTACACATTTCCCTGCACAGGCTTCTTAAAGGCACGGTCTGTAATATAAACCAATTCAATGCACCAAAATGCATTGTTTCGATTGCTTTTGCTTACAAAAACCTTAATACAAATCTGCATTACCTTATAACTTCACCTGAGAAACGAAGGATTGTGTGCTTTGATTGAAGGTTAATTTTAACAGACAACATTATTGTGATACACATCTCCAATTTAGGCATTTAAAAGTGAACACTATTCGGCACTCTGTCATTGTTCACAACAGAACTGGTGTAACTCAATCTTCAAGCCTATGGTAATGCATACTACTACATGAATTGCCCAGTTTAACACACACACACACACAGCTCTGAGCAGTTCCCTCTTCAGTTGGCCAACGCTTTCTTGACCTCGAACACCAGTTCATGTAAGGGTCCTAGCCTGCTCATTCATCACAGATGGGACAGAAGGCTACTGAGGGGCTTGTCTCAGGCCTGACTACCTGCCTCTCTCCTCTTAGTAGGGCCAATGTCTGCAGCCACACACACACACACACACACGGAAAGTAACACACATACAGACACACACACACACACACTGTCTGCACTAGGGAGAATTAGAGCGACTGTTAATGAACTGGCCTCAGTGGCATTTGGTTTCCTGGGAAGGTACAATGAGCAGCAGAGCATGCATCTTATTAATCTCTGTCCTAATTAGACCAAACTATTATCCTGCTGACTGCTACAGAGCCCACTTTTTCTCAGCTACAGTACACAGCCACACACACACACACACACACACACACACACACACACACACACACACACACACACACACACACACACACACACACACACACACACACACACACACACACAGCCTTCTGGCATCTCAGCTGTACTACACCAGTGTTTATAATACTATTTGAAATCTTTCAAACACTTTGAGCATTTATTTTAGCTTGCCTGGAGTGCCATGTGGGTGAGGACTGGGGATGGTTCTAATGGTTCTATAGCAACAGGCAAACTCAGTCAAGCACAGCTAAATTATTGGGTATGATTTCAAATAGTATTTGAACCCAGGTCTAGAATAGGCCTTCACATAATTGGATGTCTTTTTTTCATAATGGTGGATTTTTTTTTACAACCAATTGTGTGGAACGTTTAATTTTGATATACCGTGATGGTGATGGATGGTGTCTGTCTTTGTGGAGAAGAGTTGTTAGGCCTATATCATATTGGTTTTTGATGTAATATTTCTCGGAGTATAGGTCTCATTATGGATTTATTGGGATGGAGGAAAATAACTTCACTAACAATAGCAACTGACATTGAAACGCATTTAGGGCAAAAATATTTCCATATTTATTTTGAGCCTCGCTGGTTAGGCATGTACAGATAGCAAATCCGATTGAAGATTCGTAATGCTTCACTGGTTTAGCCCCAAAGTGTCCTCACAATAACCCAACAAGCAGTGATTAATTCAATGATTATTTCAGAAATCAACAAAAGAAATGCATTATGAAGGCGTGTCAGATGCTTTATAAGGGTGATTGAATGGCGTTGTGAGCAATGATGCTTTGATGCAAACAGGCGTAATGACCTTATACCTCATGTGCAGCAGTGCTTTAGGCTACAGTACAGAGTATTGGCTACAGTAAAACGAGTCCGACATCGACATAACCTGAAAGGCCGCTAAGCAAGGAAGGAGCCACTGCTCAAAAACCGCCATAAAAAAGCCAGACTACGGTAGCACATGAGGACAAAGATCATACTTTTTCGAGAAATGTCCTCTGTTCTGATGAAACAAAAATAGAACTGTTTGGCCAAAATGACCATCGTTATGTTTGGAGGAAAAAGGGGGAGGCTTACTAGCCAAAGAACACCATCCCAAATGTGAAGTACGAGGGTGGCAGCATCATGTTGTGGGGGTACTTTGCTGCAGGAGGGACTGTTGCACTTCATAAAATAGATGGAATCATGAGAAAGGAAAATGATGTGGATATATTGAAGCAACATCTCAAGATATCAGTCAGGAAGTTAAAGCTTGGTCACAAATGGGTCTTCCAAATGGACAATGATCCCAAGCATACTTCCAAAGTTGTGGCAAAATGGCTTAAGGACAACAAAGTCAAGGTATTGGAGTGGCCATCCACAAAGCCCTGACCTCAATCCTATAGAACATTTGTGGGCAGAACTGAAAAAGCATGTGTGAGCAAGGAGACCTACAAACCTGACTCAGTTACACCAGCTCTGTCAGGAGGAATTCACCCAACTTATTGTGGGAAGCTTGTGGAAGGCTACCTGAAACGTTTGACCCAAGTTAAACAATTTAAAGGCAATGCTACCAAATACTAATTGAGTGTATGCAAACTTCTGACCCACTGGGAATGTGATGAAATAAATCAAATCTGAAATAAATCATTCTCTCTACTATTATTCTGACATTTCACATTCTTAAAATAAAGTGGTGATCCTAACTGACCTAAGAGGGAATCTTTACTAGGATTAAATGTCAGGAATTGTGAAAAACTGAATTTAGATGTACTTGGTGTATAAGGTGTATGTAAACTTCCGACTTCAACTGTAGATACTAACAGTAGACACCTTCACAACAATCAAAAGCAACATTTGCAGCGATGCATCCATCTGACCCGACATGTTAAAGGGGGATCGCACTGATTTCTGCTGAGGTTGCAGTGGCAGCGGAATTCGTTTTTGTCTTTTTTAGAGTTAATGCTAAACTGACAGGCCAGCAACCGAAGCCTGGTTAGGTCAATGTCTGACCGACCCTCCTCTCAATATCTGCTGTGACTGTTTGACTAAGCAACACTCATATCAAGCATCTTCTCAATGTCTTCTCAACCATAATTGAAAGATGTGTTCACTGTTTACCCAGAATACCTATGAACCTGAGCAACAACCCAATCCATTTCAATATGTTGTGCCAAAGCGTGCTTTCGTGAGGTGAGAGTATACAATAAAGATTTAGCATTAAAGCCGTCAGAGATTTGAGATGGAATAGTCTGGGTGGTGTTTGCTGCCCGGGAAATGGTTCATCAAGTTGTTAACTCTCATTCCTGTGTGATATTTAGTCACACAGGTACTTTTAAAGACTGATTTCCCCCCTGTGATCTCTGTGGACTGCTGTGGTTGGACAGGGAGCTTAGCTGACTGTGGTTGGAGGGTTGATGATGTCGTACAGTTGGTAGATGGGGCGGCAGTGTAGCCTAGTGGTTAGAGCATTGGACTAGTAACTGAATGGTTGCAAGTTCAAATCCCCGAACTGACAAGGTACAAAATCTGTCGTTCTGCCCCTGAACAGGCAGTTAACCCACTGTTCCTAGGCCGTCATTGAAAATAAGAATTTGTTCTTAACTGACTTGCCTAGTAAAATAAAGGTAAAATATAAATAAAAAAAATAATAAAAAGATTTCAGCTAGGATGGTGGTGAGTCCAGTGGAGATAGCAGACTAGGGAGAGAGGGTCAATTTGTGATACTTACTTTCTTCTGACCAAGGCCTGGCTGGCTGCTGAGTGACATTGGCTCCCTGAGGATCAGTAGAGAGAGATACTGCAGAGTTTGTGGTTCTCCTTTTAGCTGAGCTCATCACTTCTCCTCACCTCAGGGTATTGATTCCGGCTGTAACCTGAGAGGTTGCTTTTTGTTGGACATGCAGCAGTCAGAAATGCAGAGAGTCATAGGATCAACAGGTGAGCTCCTTCTCCTACAGCATTGATCCACAGGCATAAAGGGTTATGTTCCTGTGTCCACATGCATTCTACAGTAGTCTACTTATGTAGAGTGCATGTCAAATTCATTGCTTAATTCTGAGCAGTATGCTAGTATGGTTATTGGTGGGAATATAGCTTTGGTCTGGGTAGTCTAGAGTAGGTTATTATTATTTGATCATGCTGGTCATTTATGAACATTTGAACATCTTGGCCATGTTCTGTTATGATCTCCACCCGGCACAGCCAGAAGAGGACTGGCCACCCCACATAGCCTGGTTCCTCTCTAGGTTTCTTCCTAGGTTTTGGCTTTTCTAGGGAGTTTTTCCAAGCCACCAAGCTTCTACACCTGCATTGTTTGGGGTTTTAGGCTGGGTTTCTGTACAGCACTTTGAGATATCAGCTGATGTAAGATGGGCTATATAAATACATTTGATTTGATTTAGATTACTGGGGTCCTCTGGTCCTTGACCCACCAGCAGACCAGGGGCCTTTTCAGTGACTATACATACAGTATTACTGTGGAATGTTCATAAGCACAAGCCCCAGGTATCAAGAACATTGTTATTATATAGTTATTAAGGTTTTTGTGTATATTCCTTCCTCACATTTCTATGTATCTAAAGATTTAATAAAAATTATACATGTGATATCTAAATGTATGTTAAAATGTTAGAAGTATTCTCTTAATTATTTCATTTTAAAAAATGGCTAAATACTGTATATATAATCTAGCTACTGTATTCGGGAGACAGAAAAACATGCCTTTTTTTAACCAATAAATAAATAAATAGTAACTTGATTTACCAACGGAACATTTCACACAAGGCAATAACCCAGGAGCCGATGGAGAGATCATGGTGTGATTAGTCGCCCTGGAGTGAGTGCTAATGAGACAGTCTGGATGGGGTGACACTCACTGAGCCTGTGACAGCATCAGGGTTTGATTTATTGACCTGGAACCAGTGTTAATGACGGGGCAGAGGCAGGATGAAGGGAGGGACTGGTCTGCTCCCCTCCCTGTCCTGACACAACACAAAGTGCTGCTCCAGCAACATTTGGTTATACTGGGTGGTGGCGGTGATGGTGCTGAATACAGGGGAAAACTGACTGCATAATGCAGAGGGAGAGAAATAGGGAGAAAGAAAGAGAGGGTGAGAGGGTGTTAGCCAAGGGATGTGGGCTGTCACTGTGTGCTTCCTGTGTGTATTTTGACAGCTCACTAAGCCAATTGCATATTCATTACAATGGCTGCCGTGCTGTTATCGTCCCGTTAGAGTCAGGGAAGCCAACGCCATGTCTCACCTTATATACAGTTGAAGTAAGAAGTTTACATACACCTTAGCCAAATACATTTTACTCAGTTTTTCACAATTCCTGACATTTAATCCCAGTAAAAATGCCCTGTCCTAGGTTAGTTAGGATCACCACTTTATTTTAAGAATGTGAAATGTGTCACGTTCATTGTATAGAGGAGACCAAAGCGCAGCGTGATTAGAATACATTCTTCTTTAATGAAAACAAAGAACACGTAAACAAACTATACAAAAAACAAGACACTATATACAACGAGTGCATACACAGGCAACTACCCATAAACAATAACCCACAGAGAAACCAAGGATTATGGCTACCTAAATATGGTTCCCAATCAGAGACAACGATAAATCAAATTTATTTATATAGCCCTTCGTACATCAGCTGATATCTCAGTGCTGTACAGAAACTCAGCCTAAACAGCAAGCAATGCAGGTGTAGAAGCACAGTGGCTAGGAAAAACTACATAGAAAGGCCAAAACCTAGGAAGAAACCTAGAGAGGAACCAGGCTATGTGGGGTGGCCAGTCTTCTTCTGGCTGTTCCGGGTGGAGATTATAACAGAACATGGCCAAGATGTTCAAATGTTCATAAATGACCAGCATGGTCAAATAATAATAATCACAGGCAGAACAGTTGAAACTGGAGCAGCAGCATGGCCAGGTGGACTGGGGGACAGCAAGGAGTCATCATGTCAGGCAGTCCTGAGGCATGGTCCTAGGGCTCAGGTCCTCAGAGAGAGAGAAAGAAAGAGAGAATACTTAAATTCACACAGGACACCGGATAGGACAGGAGAAGTACTCCAGATATAACAAATTGACCCTAGCCCCCCGACACATAAACTACTGCAGCATAAATACTGGAGGCTGAGACAGGAGGGGTCAGGAGACACTGTGGCCTCATCCGATGACACACCCGGACAGGGCCAAACAGGAAGGATATAACCCCACCCACTTTGCCAAAGCACAGCCCCCACACCACTAGAGGGATATCTTCAACCACCAACTTACCATCCTGAGACAAGGCCAAGTATAGCCCACAAAGATCTCCGCCACGTCACAATCCAAGAGGGGGGCCAACCCAGACAGGAAGATAACATCAGTGACTCAACCCACTCAAGTGACGCACCCCTCCTAGGGACGGTATGAAAGAGCCCTAGTAAGCCAGTGACTCAGCCTCTGTAATAGGGTTAGAGGCAGAGAATCCCAGTGGAAAGAGGGGAACAGGCCAGGCAGAGACAGCAAGGGCGGTTCTTTGCTCCATAGCCTTTCCGTTCACCTTCACACTCCTGGGCCAGACTACACTCAATCATATGACCCACTGAAGAGATGAGTCTTCAGTAAAGACTTAAAGGTTGAGCCCGAGTTTGCGTCTCTCACATGGGTAGGCAGACCATTCCATAAAAATGGAGCTCTATAGGAGAAAGCCCTGCCTCCAGCTGTTTGCTTAGAAATTCTAGGGACAATTAAGAGGCCTGCGTCTTGTGACCGTAGCATACGTGTAGGTATGTACGGCAGGACCAAATCAGAAAGATAGGTAGGAGCAAGCCCATGTAATGCTTTGTAGGTTAGCAGTAAAACCTTAATCAGCCCTTGCCTTGACAGGAAGCCATTGTAGGGAGGCTAGCACTGGAGTAATATGATCACATTTTTTGGTTCTAGTCAGGATTCTAGCAGCCGTATTTAGCACTAACTGAAGTTTATTTAGTGCTTTATCCGGGTTACCGGAAAGAAGAGCATTGCAGTAGTCTAACCTAGAAGAGACAAAAGCATGGATTCATTTTTCTGCATCATTTTTGGACAGAAAGTGTCTGATTTTTGCAATGTTACGTAGATGGAAAAAAGCTGTCCTTGAAACAGTCTTGATATGTTCTTCAAAAGAGAGATCAGGGTCCAGAGTAACGCCGAGGTCCTTCACAGTTTTATTTGAGACGACTGATTGATTGTCAGACTCAACAGAAGATCTCTTTGTTTCTTGGGACCGAGAACAAGCATCTCTGTTTTGTCCGAGTTGAAAAGTAGAACGTTTGCAGCCATCCACTTCCTTATGTCTGAAATACATGCTTCTAGCGAGGGCAATTTTGGGGCTTCACCATGTTTCATTGAAATGTACAGCTGTGTGTCATCCGCATAGCAGTGAAAGTTAACATTATGTTTTCGAATGACATCCCCAAGAGGTAAAATATATAGTGAAAACAATAGCGGTCCTAAAACGGAACCTTGAGGAACACCAAAATTTACAGTTGATTTGTCAGAGGACAAACCATTCACAGAGACAAACTGATATCTTTCCGACAGATACCTGCATTCCCCTAATCGCCACATACCATCACTGTTTCCAACCCTTCCCCAGCCTTTCCCATTCAACCCTGAGCACAAAACAGACTCACAGCAACACAATACCTTTGTAGACACACATAACCCCACTGTGTACATCACTCCATCTCTCACAGTGACCTCACACAGGTCTTCATTGTAGCAAACTGACACACATCTAAACCAGGCCAGAACTTGTCCGTGTAGACCAATTTGGGTTTCCAAACTCTCAAAGAATGTGGTGATCGATGGTATCAAAAGCAGCACTAAGGTCTAGGAGCACGAGGACAGATACAGAGCCTCGGTCTGATGCCATTAAAAGGTAATTTACCACCTTCACAAGTGCAGTCTCAGTGCTATGATGGGGTCTAAAACCAGACTGAAGCATTTTGTTATACATTGTTTGTCTTCAGGAAAGCAGTGAGTTGCTGCGCAACAGGCTTTTCTAAAAATTTTGAGAGGAATGGAAGATTCGATATAGGCGATAATTTTTAATATTTTCTGGGTCAAGGTTTGGCTTTTTCAAGAGAGGCTTTATTACTGCCACTTTTAGTGAGTTTGGTACACATCCGGTGGATAGAGAGCCGTTTATTATGTTCAACATAGGAGGGCCAAGCACAGGAAGCAGCTCTTTCAGTGTTTAGTTGGAATAGGGTCCAGTATGCAACTTGAAGGTTTAGAGGCCATGATTATTTTCATCATTGTGTCAAGAGATATAGTACTAAAACACTTGAGTGTCTCTCTTGATCCTAGGTCCTGGCAGAGTTGTGCAGGCTCAGGACAACTGAGCTTTGAAGGAATACGCAGATTTAAAGAGGAGTCCGTAATTTGCTTTCTAATAATCATGATCTTTTCCTCAAAGAAGTTCATGAATTTATTACTGCTGAAGTGAAAGCCATCCTCTCTTGGGGAATGCTGCTTTTTAGTTAGCTTTGCGACAATATCAAAAAGGAATTTCAGATTGTTCTTATTTTCCTCAATTAAGTTGGAAAAATAGGATGATCGAGCAGCAGTAAGGGCTCTTCGATACTGCACGGTACTGTCTTTCCAAGCTAGTCGGAAGACTTCCAGTTTGGTGTGGCACCATTTCCGTTCCAATTTTCTGGAAGCTTGCTTCAGAGCTCGGTTATTTTCTGTATACCAGGGAGCTACTTTCTTATGAGAAATGTTTTTAGTTTTTAGGGGTGCAACTGCATCTAGGGTATTGCGCAAGGTTAAATTGAGTTCCTCATTTAGGTGGTTTAACTTATTTTTGTCCTCTGGCGTCCTTGGGTAGACAGAGGGAGTCTGGAAGGACATCAAGGAATCTTTGTGTTGTCTGTGAATTTATAGCATGATTTTTGATGTTCCTTGGTTGGGGTCTGAGCAGATTATTTGTTGCAATTGTAAACGTAATAAAATGGTTGTCCGATAGTCCAGGATTATGAGGAAAAACATTAAGATCCACAACATTTATTCCATTGAGACCAATCCAGGCCACCATAGACATATAAACCCCTAGACTAGAAAAACCCCTAGACAAGACAAAAACACATATATCACCCTCGTCACACCCTGACCAAACCAACTTAATAAAGAAAACAAAGATAACTAAGGTCAGGGCGTGACAAAATGTCAGAATAATAGTAGAGAGAATGATTTATTTCAGCTTTTATTTCTTTCTTCACATTCCCAGTGGGTCAGAAGTTTACATACACTCGATTAGTATTTGGTAGCATTGCCTTTAAATTGTTTAACTTGGGTCAAACATTTCAGGTACCCTTCCACAAGCTTCCCACAAGAAGTTGGGGGAATTTTGGCCCATTCCTCCTGACTGAGATGGTGTAACTGAGTCAGGTTTATAGGCTTCCTTGCTCGAAAAAGCTTTTACAGTTCTGCCCACACATTTTTGATGGGATTGAGGTCAGGGCTTTGTGATGGCCACTCCAATGCCTTGACTTTGTTGTCCTTAACCTCTCTAGGGTATGTGGTATGCTAGCGTCATAACTGGCCAATATCCAGTGAGATTACAGAGCTCCAAATTCATATACACAAATGCTCATTCTAAAAATTCATAAAACAAAACATGTTTTACATAGGTTTAAAGATGAACTTCTTATGAATCCAACCAAGGTGTCAGATTTAAAAAATGCTTTGGGGCGAAAGCATACCTTACGATTATTTGAGAACATAGCCCAGCAGACAAATTACATTACAAACAGTAACCAGCTAAGTAGAAGAGTTACACAAGTCAGAAATAGAGATAAAATTAATCCCTTACTTTTGATGATCTTCATATGGTTGCACTCAGAAGACATTAATTTACTCAATGAATGTTCCTTTTGATGGTCTCTTTATATCCAAAAACCTCAGTTTTTTGTTTGCGCGTTTTCTTCAGTAATCCACAGGCTCAGTCAAAACAGGCAGACAAAAAAATCAAAATTGTATCCGTAAAGATCATAGAAACATGTCAAACGATGTTTATATTCAATCCTCAGGTTGTTTTTAGCCTAAATAATCTATAATATTTCAACCGTAACGTTGTCAATATAAAAGGTAAACAAGAAAGGCACTCTCTCGGTCGTGCGCATGAAAAAGGTCTGTGACACGGCAGGGTCCACTCATTCAGACTGCTCTTACTCCCTCATTTTTCAGAATACAAGCCTGAAACAATTTCTAAAGACTGTTGACATCTAGTGGAAGGCATAGGCGATTGCAATTTGAGTCCTAAGTCAATGGATACTGCAATGGCATTGAATAGAAAACTACAAAACTTTTTTAAACTACTTCCTGAATGGATTTTTCTCAGGTTTTCACCTGCCAAATCAGTTCTGTTATACTAACAGACACTATTTTAACAGTTTTGGAAACTTTAGAGTGTTTTCTATCCAAATCTAGTTATATGCATATCATATATTCTGGGCCCGAGTAGCAGGTAGTTTAATTTGGGCATGCTTTTCATCCAAAATTCCGAATGCTGCCCCCTACCCTAGAGAAGAAGCCATTTTGCCACAACTTTCGAAGTATGCTTGGGGTCGTTGTCCATTTGGAAGACCCATTTGCCACCAAGCTTTAACTTCCTAACTGATGTCTTGAGATGTTGCTTCAATATATCCACATAATTTTCCTTTCTCATGATGCCATCCATTTTGTGAAGTGCACCAGTCCCTCCTGCAGCAAAGCACCCCCACAACATGATGCTGCCACCCCCGCGCTTCACATTTGGGAGGGTGTTCTTTGGCTTGCAAGACTCCCCCTTTTTCCTCCTAACACAACGATGGTCATTATGGCCAAACAGTTCTATTTTTGTTTCATCAGACCAGAGGACATTTCTCCAAAATGTCAGTTGCAAACCGTAGTCTGGCTTTTTTATGCCGGTTTTGGAGCAGTGGCTTCTTCCTTGCTGAGTGGCCTTTCAGGTTATGTCCATATAGGACTTGTTTACTGTGGATATAGTTACTTTTGTACCTGTTTCCTCCAGCATCTTCAGAAGGTCGTTTGCTGTTGTTCTGGGATTGATTTGCACTTTTCGCACCAAAGTGCGTTCATCTCTAGGAGACAGAACACGTCTCCTTCCTGAGCGGTATGACGGCTGCATGATTCCATGGTGTTTATACTTGCGTACTATTGTTTGTACAGATGAACGTGGTGCCTTCCGGTGTTTGGAAATTGCTCGCAAGGATGACCCAGACTTGTGGAGGTCTAATTATTTTTTTCTGAGGTCTTGGGTGATTTTTTTTTATTTCCCCATGGTGTCAAGCAAGGAGGCACTGAGTTTGAAGGTAGGCCTTGAAATACATCCACAGGTACGCCTCCAATTGACTCAAATGATGTCAATTAGCCTATCAGAAGCTTCTAAAGCTATGACACCATTTTCTGGAATTTTCCAAGCTGTTTAAAGGAACAGTCAACTTAGTGTATGTAAACTTCTGACCCAACGGAATTGTGATACAGTGAATTATAAGTGAAATAATCTGTCTGTAAACAATTGTTGGAAAAATGACTTGTGTCATGCACAAAGTAGATGTCCTAACCGACTTGCCAAAACTATAGTTTGTAAACAAGACATTTGTGGAGTGGTTGAAAAACGAGTTTTAATTACTCCAACCTAAGTGTATGTAAACATCCGACTTCAATTGTATACTGTCATACAGAACCTGTCGGAGGAGGTTGTTGTTGTAAGGTACTATGTATCAACATGTTGTGACTGGTGTAATTACAGTGTTACTACACAGGTATAAGAACTGAAGTTAACTTAATGTAAAGTGTTACCAGTCGGTGCCCTCCACCCCTCAACACCCTGTCTTGAGCAGCTACATGACTTACCTAGCTAAATAACATGAATGGCAGTATACTGTGAGTAGGACCCTTCTCTCCCCTCTCCACCCCCTCACCTCTCCTCTCCACCCTCTCACCTCTCCTCTGAACCCCCTCATCTCTCCTTTCCACCCACTCACCTCACCTCTCTACCCCCTCATCTCCTCTCCACCCCTCACCTCTTTTCTCCACCCCCTCCCTCCCCTCTCCACCCCTCTCCTCTCAACCCTCACCTCTCCAACCCCTCACCCCACCTCTCCACCCCTCACCTCAGCTCTCCACCCCTCACCTCTCCTCTCCACCCCACCCCTCACCTCTCCTCTCCACCCCCTCACCCCACCATCTCCCTCCCCTCTCTAACCCCTCACCATACCTTTCCCTCAACTCACCTCTCCACCCCCTCACCTCTCTCCACCCACACCTCACCTCTCCACCCCCTTACCTCTCCTCTCCTCTCCACCCCCTCACCACACCTCTCCTCTCCACCCCCTCACCACACCTCTCCTCTCCACCCCCTCACCTCACCTCTCCTCTCCACCCCTCCCCTCACCTCACTTCTCCACCCCTTCCCTCCCCTCTCAACCCCCTCACCTCTCCCCTCACCCATCCCTCCCCTCCTCCACCTCCTCACCCCACCTCTCAACCCCCTCACCTCCCCTCACCTCTCCTCTCCACCCCCTCACTTCACCTCTCCATTCTCCATTGTTTTGTAAATATACAGCCTTCCTATCAGTAAGTCACAAGACTGGACTCACACACTGCTCAGCACCAGTGTTGTGTTTTTATTTCAAATGCCAAAGATAATGTTGTTGAACTAGATTGTAATATTCCATGAAGAAAGATTATGGGACTTGCTTTAACTCTTTAACAGTATTTTTGTAGTAGTGGGAGAAGTTTAAATTGTTTTACTTAAGTGAAGCAGTTAAACATAGTCAAAGTAACATTTAGTAAAATAATTGGTCTGATTACTTTGATAGAAGACACTAACAACAGCTGTAGGCCTTATTACCAACAATTATGAGACAGCCACTAGGGAGGTAAGGACACTGGCGGAGTGGTGCCAGGAAAATAACCTCTCCCTCAACGTCAACAAAACCAAGCAGCTGATCGTGGACTTCGGGAGACAGCAGAGGGAGCACGCCCCCATCCACATAGAACAGATCACATTTAGAGAAGGTGAAAAGCTTTGAGTTCCATGGCGAACACATCACTGAGAATCTGAAATGGACCATCCACACAGACAGTGTGGTGAAGAAGAAATTTGGCTTTGCCGCTAAAACCCTCACAAACTTTTACAGATGCACAATTGAGAGCATCCTGTTGGGCTGTATCACTGCCTGGTACGGCAACTGCACCGCCCGCAACTGCAGGGCTCTCCAGAGTGTGATGCGGTCTGCCCAACACACTGCCTGCCCTCCATGACACCTACAGCGCCTGATGTCACAGGAAGGCCAAAAAGATCATCAAGGACATCAACCACCCGAGCCACAGCCTGTTCACCCCACTATCATCAAGAAGGCGAGGTCAGTACAGGTGCATCAAAACTGGGACCGAGAAGCTGTTTTTCAGTCTCTATCTCAAGGCCATCTGACTGTTAAATAGCCATCACTAGCCGGCTTCCACCTGGTTACGCAACCATGCGCCCCAGAGGCTGCTGCCCTATAAACATAGACATGGACCGGTTGTGTACGTTTTAAAGGTTGAACAGCTGAAACAGTGTAAGAGGAGATAGTGTGCTAAAGAATAAGACAGAAGTATGACAAAGATTTAGAGTGGGATGTCTGCTGTCGCAAGTCCATTCATGAAATGAAGAGCAACAGTGTATCAGCTGTGGTGGTATAGCTGTTGCTTTAGTTATGCTTCTTTTGGATAGAGAAAGATGCAAATTAAATGAGATAACATGACCTTGACCCACATCTGTGAAATCTGGTGTTACACAACCCACTGTTTTTGCGGAGATAATCGTTTAATGAGACTTGCTGTGGCCCCAGGGACAGTTGCTCACATTATTTGGGACTTTCATCTCACTTAGTTGCCATCTTGCACCATACTCTAAAACACAATGCTTGTATTCGCAGTGTGCACTGCACAATTAAAACAAATACTTATTCAATGCTGTTGTTTAGTGTGCAACAACGTTTCACACAAACAGAACATTTGATTAACTGAGTAACTTCATTTGTGATGACAGTGTTTAATCAATTGTCTCCTATATATCTAATTTTGGTAAATTCATTGTAAATATCCATTTTTGTTACTGGATAACTTTGTGTACAGGATGTTTTTCTTGCTCTAGCAGAAAAGAGCAGAGTTTATCTGGCAGGCTGTTTACTAGAAGTGAACAGGTTCTCTGTAAAGGGGTAAGAGGGGTTAACATGTGTTCCTGTGGTGTAGACCCACTGAGATCTGATGATCTTTGTTGTTTAACTTTGTGGTTCTGCTCTGCTCCCAGTGTGAAGAAATAGCTGTGTTTCTGATGGCACATCATCACAGTCCATGTTGAGGTTCAAATTTAGACTATTCTCTCCCTCACTAACACCCTGCTGCTGTGAATGGAGCTCTGAGTCTCTCCCCCTACCTCTCTTTCTAGTCTCTCTCTAAATGTATCTCTCGACTTGGTCTCTGTCTAACGTATCTCTCTTTCTGCTCTCTCTGTAGCTATCTCTCTGTAGCTCTCTCTTCCTCCCCCCTCCCCTCCCCTCTCCTCTCCCTCCCTCCCTCTCTCTCTGTAGCTCTCTCTTCCTCCTCCCCTCTCTCTCTCTTTCTCGCTGTATCTTTCTTTCTGCTCTCTCTGTAGCTCTACCTTCCTTCTCCCCCTCCCAACTCCCCTCTCTCTCTCTCGCTCTCTCTCTCTCTCGCTGTATCTTTCTTTCTGCTCTCTCTGCAGCTCTCTCTCTGTAGCTCTCTCTCTCTGTAGCTCTCTCTTTCTCCTCCTCCCCCCCCCCCTCTCTCTCTCTCTCTCTCTCGCCGTATCTTTCCTTCTGCTCTTTCTGCAGCTCTCTCTCTGTAGCTCTCTCTTCTTCCTCCCCCCTCCCCTTGTCCTCCCTCCCTCACTCTCACTCGCTGTATCTTTCTTTCTGCTCTCTCTGTAACACTCTCTCTCTTCCTCCTCTCCCCTCCACTCTCCCCTCTCACTCTCTGTAGCTCTCTTCCTCCCCCTCTCTATCTCTTTCTCTCTGTATCTTTCTTTCTGCTCTTTCTGTAGCTCTCTCTCTGTAGCTCTCTCTCCTCCTCCCCGCTCCCCCTCTCTCTCTCTCTCTCTCTCTGTAGCTTTCTCTGTAGCTCTCTCTTCCTCCTCCCTCCTCCCCTCTCTCTCTCTCCCTTTCTCATATTGGTTTTAGAATCAGGTGGTATTTATTCTTGGTCTTGGCTTAGCCCTCATACCGCCACGTCAGTGTTTCAGTATCACATTAGTGTTATGTCTATGACCTGAAACAATATGTAACAGAGTTTCATGTCAGATACACTGCTGTTATACAACTGTAGTAGTGGGGTGTCAAATAAACCAAACCAGACAGCAGAGACACCATACCGAATGCTTCAATGCACGTCTGATCGCCAAAGCTATCTCAGGCTTTATGATCCATTTGACAGACTGCAAACATTAAACCTACTACATTGCCTATCATGGTGAATACTGAGTGGAGTCATGGCTACAGCTCCACCTGAAGCAGCTCCTCTTCCTCTCCCCCTCTTCAGTGCAGTGAGTCCTGAGCCCCAGAAATAGAATGGCTGCATGTCGAATGACTCATTTGTTTCAGCCCGAGCTGCTCGGTGACAAAAACAGAAGAAGTTAAGGACGTGTTAGGCTTCTGATCTGATCTGCTGCATAGCCTGTATACTGAACATAATGGGGGGAACCTAGCCGACTGAGAGAGAGGATGTGCTCTGTACTGTACCGTAAGCCTTCTACCCCCAGCCCTCTGCCCCTGCTCTCTTCCAGCCCCATCCCTGTGATTTCAGATCCAGCCCTATACCCCAAGCCCCAGTAAGATACCCCATAGAATACCCGAGTCACGACCCGCTCCTGTCTCCCCCAGCCCCAGCTCCACTCCTCGTCCAAGTTCACAGATTCTGCCTCCTTCCTTCAGCCCCCTCTCTGCTATCTCCCTCCCAATCCTCCCAGCTCCATCCCCTCCTCCTCTCCTCAGGTCCTCATGGAGGTCAAGGTGCTGTGTGTCTGCTGTGAGAGGAGAGCCAGCAGCAGAAGGCAAGGTGAACTAGAATCAACGCATGTCATTGTGCTGCGTGGTGGAGGGCTACAGAGAGAGAGAGAGAGAGAGGGAACAAGAGAGAGTAGGAGAGTGAGAGAGGAGGAGAGACAGCGAGAGCTTGTGAGGAGAGGGAGAGAGAAAGAGGCTCCACTCCGCTCACATCGCAGGCTGACTGGCTCGCACACTCACTGTTGACGAATGAGCTGTCTACCCGTGTGGCTGGGAAACGGCGGCTTGTGACAAGGCAAGCTGGGGAGAGAGAGGAACATGAACATAATGCGTACCTTGCCTCGCTTGCTTTCAGATACCAGCCAGAAGAAGAGTCAAGAGAAGAAGGATGGCAGCAGACGCATGTCGTTCCAGAGACCCAAAGGAACCATTGAGTATGCTGTAAGTAAACAGGGTTTCAGACTGTGTCCTCTCTGTCTGGGTGTTTTAATGCTTTTTACTGCTCCTGCTGCTGCTGTGCTGCTCTGTGTGTCTACTGGCTGTTGCCCTAGTCTGAGTAATAGCTGCTGTTGTGGTGCTGTGTTATTATGTTGTGTTATGAAAAGCAACCTGGCCATGCTGGCTCACATCGTTAGGAGTGAGTGTGTGTGTGTGTGTGTGTGTGTGTGTGTGTGTGTGTGTGTGTGTGTGTGTGTGTGTGTGTGTGTGTGTGTGTGTGTGTGTGTGTGTGTGTGTGTGTGTGTGTGTGTGTGGAGGGAGAGAACGAAGCGTTTAGTATTTTACAGTTGCACATGTGCATCGTTCAATGTCTGTTTACGTAAAGGGGGACTGTGTATGACCAGCCAGAGCTATTGCCTCTCTACCGTATGATGGAAATCTATTCTAATAGATTAGACATGTATATCAATCCTGCTCCATTCTGCATTTGGATGTAAAGGAAGAGAGAGGATTGTAGCTGTGTACATATGTACGTTTCTGGCCAGAGGAGAACCGAGAGAGCGAGACACTCAGTCAGAATGTGTAGTCTATATGTAATTCAGTTCATTCTGCGTGGTGCTTAGCAGCGAGCATTCCACCACTGTTTACGAATGACCTTCCACCTGGTGTTGTCATTGCTATTCATTTGCCATCTCTGCTGTGTGTGAGAGTGAGACAGAGACAGACAGACCCGTATCCGGATGATCTGAAAATGGAGTCTGCTGCTGCTTTGGCTGGTAGTGTTCTTGAAATGACCCTCAAATCCAGGTTCAGTCAGACAGGTTTCTCTCTTCTCTTCTCTCCCTGGTAACACTGCATGTGTGGCAGAATGCTGTGGAGCTCGATCAGCCTGGCCACGGAGAGGAGAGGAGAGGAGAGGAGAGGAGAGGAGAGGAGAGGAGAGGAGGGAGGGACGGAAAACTGGTGGTCATCTATCATTTAGCCAGCACATTGATTTCCACCTTGTTTGATGACATGGTTCAGCATCCAGGGACATTTTTCTCAACCAAATATTTTCTCTCTTTTAAGCTCTGCTGCTTTGATTCAGCAGTAATTGCGTGCGTGCTCCCAATGCTTTCTTTTATCGCTGGTGTTGCTGTTGCATTTGACACATTTTATACAGGTGACATTCAGAACAGCCCCTACCCCCACCTCTCATCCGCTCTCACCACTTCCCCCCAGAACAGACCTAACTGTCTCTCTGTGCCACAGGTGATTTGACAAGCCAGTTGTTTTATGCTGGGGCATGAAAAGTGTACAATGGCAGGACAGGACTAGATATTTGTAAAAGCAAAGACAGTTTGTCATGGACTGATGTTAGAGAGAGGGAGGGGGGGGGTGTTACAGTGGATAAACATTGGATTCAGGGAAAATATGCTCATTAAATCTCACTCACACAGCAGCACGCACCCCCCTTGTCTCTCGCTCTCTCCTCTCTCTCTGTTTCTCCCTCTTTCCTCATTCTCTCTCTCTATACGCTCTCTCCTCTCTCTCTGTTTCTCCCTCTATCCTCGTTCTCTCTCTCTATACGCTCTCTCTTTCTCTCTGGAGGGATCCCAGATAATATTGTGACGGATGGAGGGACCCATGCCAGCGGTTGTGTGAAGTTTCCAGTCATGACATGCTCAAACGCCGCCCTTAGCGAGTGTTTAAGGTTGTGTGGCATGGCTGCCTCCATCCCTCACACACACACGCACGCACACGCACACACACACATACACACACACACACACACACGTGCGTACACAGAGACGTACACACACACAGCACCCGTCCTACGAGATAGCCCTAGATGCATGGAAACTTTCCCAGTGATTGAGAAGCAGCTTTATCTTAAACTGATCTTCCAAACTGTGCTGTGCTGTGCTGCACTGGGCCTGGGGACGGACGGCTACTGTTTCCATCCGTTCTCACCAGATAGATACGTTTATAATCCGCTGCCTGGTGCCTACAGCAAAGAAAAGGGAGGCTTTGTCCCTTTATCAAATATTGTGATCCCTCTTGTTTTAGACATAAAAATAAACCTCAATATTTGCCTTCTCATTCTGATGGGCACACCTATTGGCTGACCTTCAGCCAATTAAAAATGGTGTTTATTTGAACTCCAGGAAGTAGAGGGGAATGGAATGGACTACATTGTTGTTCCATGTAATTACAGCAAGCCATGACACCCACCATCCCAGATTGTTCTGAAATCGTTTATGTGTTAAGAAACAGATAAGATTAGCATTCCTGCAATGCTATTTTGTTGAAATATAGCCTAGTGGTTAGAGTGTTGGACTAGTAACCGGAAGGTTGCAAGTTCAAATCCCTGAGCTGACAAGGTAGAAATCTGTCGTTCTGCCCCTGAACAGGCAGTTAACCCACTGTTCCTAGGCTGTCATTGAAAATAAGAATTTGTTCTTAACTGACTTGCCTGGTTAAATAAAGGTAAAATAAAAAAATAAAAAAATTACGCTAATTGAATTGCACCTAAATTGGCCTTTTAAAATTATAGGATTCATATAATATTCAATAAATATAGTACATAACATCCAATTTGGACCCCAAAATCTAACAATGAGTAAGACAGGGATCAAATTATATTTCAACATAATATTGTTGCAGGAATGCTTGTCTTATCCGTTTCTAAGAACAGAAACAATTTCAGAACATTCTTAGATGATAGGTGTTGAAATCCTTTTTGTGCTTTTTGAGGTGGAACAACCCTACATCAACGGTGGGAGACGTTTTAATGTGTCTGTAGTTAATGACTAATGACATGTTCTAGTTGTGTGGTACTTCACCACAGTGTGAGGTAAGGCCTCCTAATGACTGTAGTATACACTGTGACGCGCTGCAGAAGGTTGTGTTCGTGTGTGTGGGTGGGTGGGTGTGGGTGTGGGTGTGGGTGGGTGGGTGTGTGTGGGTGTGGGTGGGTGGGTGTGCGTGTGCGTGTGTGTATTTGTGTGTGTGTGCGTGTGTGTGGGCACCAGAAGTGCCCACAAGAATAGTAAACCAACAAAAATATGACCAAATCAAAAATCAAATCCAATCAAATTTTATTTGCCACATGCGCCGAATACAACAGGTATTTGAAATGCTTACTTACAAGCCCTTACCAACAATGCAGTTAAAAATATATATAATAATAACAACAAGAAATAAAAGTAACAAATAATTAAAGACCAACTGGGGACATTTTGTTAGTCCCCAAAAGGTCAGATGCTATTTATATGGGGTTTTGGTTAGAATTACGTCAAGGGTTAGGATTAAGAGGGTTTCTGTTTATGCTGGTATCAAACCTTGGGTTGCACGGGCCTATTGCAACTTTCTGCCCTGTTTCTATATTGTACATCAGGCTGGTGTGGAGAGGGTGGGAGAACATGAAAGGCAGAGCTAAGGTTAGTTTTAGGAGCTAGGGTTAGGTTTTTGGGTTAAGGTTGGGGTTCATTTTAATTTAATTTACCTTTATTTAACGAGGCAAGTCAGTTAAGAACAAGTTCTTATTTATAATGACGGGCCTACCCCGGCCACACCCTCCAACCCGGGAGACACTGGGCCAATTGTGCACCTCCCTATGGGACTCCCAATGCAGCCCCGGGATCGAACCAGGGTCTCGAACCGCTGCGCCACTCGGGAACCCCAAGTTAAGGTTACGGTAAGAGTATGGGTTAGGTTTAGGGGTTAGGGGTTAGGGAAAGTAGGATTTTGAATGGGACTGAATTGTGTGTGTGTGTGTGTGTGTATGTGTGTGTGTGTGTGTGTGTGCGCATGCGTGCGTGTGTGTGTGTTTGCGTGCATGTGTGTGTGATGAATTGATCACTAGAAATAGATGAGTCAGTCAGTGGGGGACTCGATCCTCACAATCACTCCTATTGATAGCATTATTCACACTGGTGTGGTGGTGGTGGTGGGGGGGGACCAGAATGGGCTCACTGTTTCAGGCTTTTCACATCTGTATGAATGAGGGAGAGGAGAGGTCAGTCATCAGCACTGTCACCAACCACTCTGTCACAATAACAACTCTGAGGAGCAGCAGTCAAATGTCAACGCATGTACTGCAGCTCCACTATCTTACTATAGCACCCTGCTTATTGGAGATGTAGTAGTCATGGCAATGTACTGTTCTGTTAGCTTCTTCAATACCAATGTATGTGGCCCATATGGTTCCTATAAGGGATGTAATGAATCACCATATGCATCGGCCCCTAGTTCAAATGTTTAAATAGCAATGGTTATCCAAATGTTTTAACGTTTTTTAAAACAATTCTAATAGATGCAACAGTTGGGCAATGGATGAAGATACGCCCAACTTTTTACATTGTTATAATCCATCAGATATTGACTGAGTTATAGCACATACAACACTTTACTGGCACGGACAAATAATAATTTTGGTGGGAATTCAGGTAATTTATAGTTTTTTTTAAATAAAGAAAATGATAGGTGCCTAATTTGCAGAAATACACTGTGTATTTGCATATATCTTTAAATTAACATAAAGGGGGGGCTGTAACCACCAAACACTTGCTCTGTCTACCTTACCTGCACTCACCTGCGCTGTCTAGACTGCCTCATGAATTACTGTTGTTGTCATGTTCTCTTGCATAATTCAACAAGTGTGTCAATAGCAGGATACCCTCAGATTAAAAATCAACACACTTGGCTTGAATTGGAGTCACGGTTTCCACTGCTGTTCTGTGTCCTCTGCCTCTGACTGGGAGAATGTCTGTCCTAGCTGTCAGTTGTAATGGCTGTAAAATTAGGCATCTGAATGATGAACAACGGCACAGCAGTGGCACACACAATGCATGCCATTAGGGTGGTAAAGGCAAAGTCGCTATGGCAACTGTCATCCCATATGCACATATCCAGGCTTCATCAGACAGGCTGCATTGTAAGCCTCTGGAGCGATAGTCCTTCTGATATTACATTCTGGATGATTTGCAGAACGTATAATCTATATTCATTCCTGTTTGATTGCGCACATTGACTCTTTTTCTTGTTTTGTGACTCACATTTCACCTTGTTTTGGATTCTATCAGTTTTGACATCAGTTTATTGGGAATTGAATTGGCTTGATTAATCCCTGGATTAGAAAATGTTGTCTCTATATATATTTTTTTATGCATTTACTGTATGTGGGCCAGGTTATAGCTGACCTAGCAAGTATCAACGTGATGGTAGGCTACACACTGCTGTTCCAAGGGTCTGTCTGGATCCAGTCTGATGTTCCACCACAGGGTAGAGTTTTGGTCATGTGTGTCTTTCTATGGCACCATTAGTCAGCTCTGTCTGTCTGTCCTTCTTTAGTCAGTTTGTCCTCTCAGTCAGACACGGTGACCACTACCAGTCACCAGGATGTCTGTAACATACTGTGTGTGTGTGTGTGTGTGTGTGTGTGTGTGTGTGTGTGTGTGTGTGTGTGTGTGTGTGTGTGTGTGTGTGTGTGTGTGTGTGTGTGTGTGTGTGTGTGTGTGTGTGTGTGTGTGTGTGCGTGTCCTCCTAGTATTAGATTGTTTAACTGTTAGACTCTAACAGTTAGGCAATACACATTTAATAATTATAATTGTTAATTAATGATTCCCATCATGAGGAGGTAAGGCTAAAAAGAAATAGTCCATGGATGAGATGTTAGCAAATGGTACTCAGGAAGGATCAATGCAGTGTGCTGCTACTGCTGAACTAGTCTGGATGAATGGCTGTGCTGCCTGCATTAGTGTTGGAGCTACAGACTGTAACAGTATGTGGTGGATATTGACTGTCTGCTTATGTTCCCAACAAGATAAAATAGGAGTTGGCTTTCTGTCCGAAGAGACAGACTTTTATTCAATCGCCTGCGAAAAAATATAAGTAACACCTAATTTAACACTGCCACTCTTAAGTATTCTTAAGTACTGCACACAAAGTTGTAAATACTGTAGACCTTTATTGTTGGGCTTGTACTTTTAAGATGTTGTTATTGCCCATGTTAAAGGCTGTAAATGTGGTGGTTATCATTGGTGTCTCCTAGTCCAACTGTTTGGCTTCTGATATCAACAGCAGTGCCTTTCTCTGCCTTCCTTTTCAAGACACTTTATTCATCAACATGATATGTTGTAAAAGCCCATCTGTTACAAATCGGATAAGACTACAAATCAATCACAGTAGTTCTTGATTTGGCAGTTCTAAAAGATAGGTCATCGACAGTGACAGTCTGCTATAGTGATTGGTATATTAACCTATTCCCTATATAAACTCAGCAAAAAAATAAATGTCCCTTTTTTAGGACCCTGTCTTTCAAAGATAATTCGAAAAATCCAAAGAACTTCACAGATTGTAAAGGGTTTAAACACTGTTTCCCATGCTTGTTCAATGACCCATAAACAATTAATGAACATGCACCTGTGGAACGGTCATTAAGACACCAACAGCTTACAGGCGGTAGGCAATTAAGGTCACAGTTATGAACACTTAGGACACTAAAAAGGCCTTTCTACTGACTTTGAAAAACACCAAAAGAAAGATGCCCAGGGTCCCTTATCATCTGCGTGAACGTGCCTTAGGCATTCTGCAAGGAGGTATGAGGACTGCAGATGTGGCCAGGGCAATACATTGCAATGTCCGTACTGTGAGATGCCTAAGACAGCGCCACAAGGGGGCAGAACGGACGGATCGTCCTCGCCGTGGCAGACCATGTGTAACAACACCTGTACAGGATCGGTACATCCGAACATCACACCTGCAGGACAGGTACAGGATGGCAACAACGACTGCCCGAGTTACACCAGGAACGCACAATCCCTCCATCAGTGCTCAGACTGTCCGCAATAGGCTGAGAGAGGCTGGACTGAGGGCTTGTAAGCCTGTTGTAAGGCAGGTCCTCACCAGACATCACCGGCAACAACGTCGCCTATGGGCATAAACCCACCGTCGCTGGAACAGACAGGACTGGCAAAAAGTGCTCTTCACTGACGAGTAGTGGTTCTGTCTCACCAGGGGTGATGGTCGGATTCGTGTTTATTGTCAAACTAATGAGCGTTACACAAAGGCCTGTACTCTGGAGCAGGATCGATTTGGAGGTGGAGGGTCCGTCATGGTCTGGGGCGGTGTGTCACAGCATCATCGGACTGAGCTTGTTGTCATTACAGGCAATCTCAACGCTGTGCGTTTGGGACCTGTTGGATTGGAGGGTGAGGGCTAGGGTCATTCCACCCAGCAATGTCCGGGAACTTGCAGGTGCCTTTGTGGAAGAGTGGGGTAACATCTCACAGCAAGAACTGGCAAATCTGGTGCCCCCCCCATCCCTTTGTTCAGGGACACATTATTCCATTTATGTTAGTCACATGTCTGTGGAACTTGTTCAATTTATGTCTCAGTTGTTGAATCTTGTTATGTTCATTCAAATATTTACACATGTTAAGTTTGCTGAAAATAAACACAGTTGACAGTGAGAGGACATTTCATTTTTTGCTGAGTTTAGTTCACGTCTTTTGACCGAGCCATGTGCTTGCCCTGGTCAAACATAGTGCACTACATTATATAGGAAATAGGGTGCATTTTCAGATGCAGCCAGAGTGTTCATTGGTTATATTGAAAAGTTCCTTACATCATTTTGTCATTTCCAGCGTTTATACAGGCATGGTTTGATATTGATTCTGTTTTAATTATTTAGCTTGGTGTCCGGTTCAGTTAACATCCAAAATAGTGAGTGAGTGAAGTCCTCATCTCACAAAGTATTTCACACTTTCCCCATGTAGTTCGCACTGGAATGATGAGAATTGTTTTGTTGTCTTCTAAAGATGGTATTGGGATTTTAAGTTGTGAAAGAAACAGGGTGTATAGTATAATTAAAGGTGCAATATGAATAGATCACGCCGCCCTTTCCTGGTAGCATATATTCTAATAGTTTGCCTAATTTCATATTATTTGACAAAACAAGCAGTGTAGAGAATCGTTGTACCATCTTAACCGCTGTGAAATATATTTTCAATAACAAAAAATATTGTATTTTCAGCTGTTTGAAGCTGGTGTACAAAAGCAAAAGTAAAGGATACTTAAACAGGTAGCATAGAAATAGCGCACATAGAACAAATGTACAGCTTTTTAGACTTGCTTTCAATGACATATATATAATTCATATTTCTATGTGAAATTTAGTCGGGTCATATTGAAGTTTTTAGTCACTCCTTCCTAACACCACACACAGATAGAGGTCCATGGTTGCTAACATGCTGACTACATCAGCCATGCGTGCGTCATCATGTTGATTTTATCTATCCCCACCAGATGGGTTGATGACACGGTTAAAATACCAAAATCAACTGTGAATCAATTATATTAATTTTGTGTCAGTTCTAAACACACATGAAACATTCATGGACAATTTAGTTAGCTAACTGTTGCTAGCTAGTTTGTCCTGGGACATGAACATTGTGGGCTCTATTTTCTGCTGGTGTTTAGCCAGTGCAGTTGTCAAACACACGCTCTTTTGCAGTTTTGATCCGTTAAAGCTGGCACTCTTCTGTTTTCTAACCCTTGCACCAGGATTGGTCATTTAGCTGTCTTATATGAGCTCACTTGCACTGAGATGGAAGGGGTGGCAATGTCTGAGGTGTGTCCTTAAAAACGTGCGCCAAAGGGCCAATTTCAGGTAACGCTGGTGGGGATATTTAAAATCAACCAAAAGCTGGACTTAGCGGTAACACGATTGGTTATGGCATGGATTTTGAGAGCGGAGGCGCAGCCTATCCAGCCATGACGCACAGTGCCCATATGCACATGGAATGCAAGATATCACATTTTATTTGTCACATGCGCCAAATAGACCTTACTGTGATGCTAAAATAGAGTTAAGAAAATATTTACTAAATAAACTAAAGTTAAAAAATAAAAACTGAAGTCAATGAGCATGGGTACAGGTAGTCGAGGTAGGGGTAAAGTGACTGTTCATAGATAATAAACAGTGAGTAGCAGCGTTGTAAAAACAAAGGGGGGGTCAATGCAAATTCTCCAGGGGGCTATTTGATTAGTTGTTCAGCAGTCTTATGGCTTGGGGGTAGAAGGAGCCTTTTGGACACAGACTTGGCGCTCAGGTACTGCTTGCCATGCAGTAGCAGAGAGAACAATCTATGACTTCAACATTTTTGGGGTTTTGGGCCTTCATCTGACCGCCTAGTATATAGGTCCTAAATGGCAGGAAGTTTGGCCCCACTGATGTACTGTCCTGTACGCACTACCCTCTGTAGCGCCTTATGGTCGGAGGCCGAGCAGTTGCCGTTCCACGTGGTGATGCAACCGGTCAGGATGCTCTTAATGGTACAGCTGTTGAACTTTTTGAAGATCTGGGGACCTATGTCAAATCTTTTCAGACTCCTGAGGGGGAAAATCCGTTGTCATGCCCTCTTCACAACTTTCTTGGTGTGTTTGGACCATGATAGTTTGTTGGTTATGTGGACACCAAGGACCTTGAAACTCTCGACCTGCTCCACTACAGGCCCATCAATGTGAATGGGGGGCGTGTCCGACCCTCTTTTTCCTGTAGTCCACGATCATCTCCTTTTGTCTTGCTCACGTTGAGGGAAGAGGTTGTTGTCCTGGCACCACACTGCCAGGTCCCTGACCTCCTCCCTATAGGCTGTCTCATCGTTGTCAGTGATCAGGCCTACAACTGTTGTGTTGGCAGCAAACTTAATGATGGTGTTAGCGTTGTGCTTGGCCATGCTTTCGTGGGTGATCAGGGAGTATTGTTAGATTACTTGTTAGATATTACTGCATGGTCTGAACTATAAGCACAAGCATTTCGCTACACTCGCATTATCATCTGCTAACCATGTGTATGTGACCAATAACATTTTATTTTATTTGAGTACAGGAGGGGACTAAGCACGCACCCCTGAGGGGCCCCCGTGTTGAGGATCAGTGTCGGAGATGTGACTTTTGTTCCCGTAAACCCATTTCGTTTCATTTGATTAAAAACCAAGCATAGCCTCCCCTCCTCTCAATTAAGGTACTTTTATTTGTCCTGCCCATTGCATTCACCAGGTAGCCAAGACTATCATAAAGGATATGGCTCGTGACACAGCTTTGAAGTAAATCTAGTTTGGGATCATCCACTTTATATCTATGTAGCCTATTGTACATTGTTTTATCCAGCTCCTCTCATTTTTTAGGATGTGCATAAAAAAACCTCCATTTTGGCTATATGCATAAAAAAAACTCCATGTGGGCTATATGCTTAAAAAATCCTCCATGTTGGATATATGCCTAAAAAAACCTCCATGTAGGCTATATGCCTAAAAAACCCTCCATGTAGGCTATATGCCTAAAAAACCCTCCATGTAGTCTATATGCCTAAAAACCCTCCATGTAGGCTATATGCCTAAAAAACCCTCCATGTAGGCTATATGCCTAAAAAATCCTCCATGTAGTCTATATGCCTAAAAAACCCTCCATGTAGTCTATATGCCTAAAAAACCCTCCATGTAGTCTATATGCCTAAAAAACCCTCCATGTAGTCTATATGCCTAAAAAACCCTCCATGTAGTCTATATGCCTAAAAAAACCTCCATGTAGTCTATATGCCTAAAAAAACCTCCATGTAGTCTATATGCCTAAAAAACCCTCCATGTAGTCTATATGCCTAAAAAAAACTCCATGTAGTCTATATGCCTAAGACGCGCTCCTCCAAACATATTCAAATTACTGGAGCCTAATATTTTTTATTTGAGGAGAAGTGCGATGCGTAAAGGCCAATACTTATTGAAGTCAGTTACAACAATGTTGACTGTCAACCCTCCAAACGTGTTGATCAAACACTGGATGTGTTTTCTTTACTGTTGCTATTCCTTATTACTTTAGCCTATGCTATTGAATAAACTGTATCAATCCACAATGGACTAGGAAGAGAATATTCTGTGTCTCCAGCCGAATTACAGTTGCTGACAGCGCAAAGACCTTCAATAACTGATATCCAATAAGGATGGGACTTGCAGAGCGTGGAGTCTCTCAAATAGAACCAAGGACTATTTTAGATGCTAGTTCACAATGTATGTGTACATTTATTTTGCAACGCTCGCGCATGCAACATGGCCGTTGTGGTTTGGCTGAACTTCTGTTTTTATATTTGAGCTTCTGTATTTCTCTGTATTTCTGTATTCTTCTGTTTCTTCTGTGTTTGTAGAATTTGAAAATGATTTGGTTGGTGTCATATGTGACTGTCACTGACACAATATTCCCGCTTTATTCATTTTCCAATGTGTCTGTTGACTTGTGTGTCTGACGCTCACGTTAATATATGCTTGCATTGCTTATGACTGTGTGTGAGGGTGCGTGTGTACATGGTGTGCGTGTGTGGCATGTGTGTGCGTTTTTCTGTCTTTCCGTCCAGGCCCAAGACTGTCCTCCTGTCTGGGGAGAAGTTGTTTATCTTACAAGTTTAGAAGAGCAGACAATGACATTCCTCCATGTTGTTTTGAATTGTTTCCTTCTTCTGTCCTATGAAGTCACCTGACTGAGCCAATCTCATGACATCACCATGATCCACCATTATACAACTCAGTCACTGTCAGCAGCACACACACACACACACACACACACACACACACACACACACACCACACACACTGTTCTGTTCTCCTGCCTCTCCCACGAGCCCCCTCTCCCACAAACTAGGAGTTCTTGACATCCCTGTCATCGTTAGTTGGTAAGCAGAACCCCACAGGACTTGTGAGTTATTTACCAGCTCAGACACATATCTCTGTAGTGCAGTTATATAGCTACCAGAAGAATCTGGCTAATGCACTTTAAAGGACACAGCTGGCTACAGGAAGTAGATCGAATAGTTGCCAGTCTGCCTCAATGTCAACCCACACAGGCTGTTATATCTGTGACACTCGGTCTGCATCCGAGTGTCACAAGCTGTAGGCCTATAGTGTAATGTATGTAAATTACGTCCTGTGTCCCCCTTTACTAAGTTTGTTTATCCACTGGGCCAAATATACTAAGATTTCAATCAAACTGGATGATGATTGAATGTGTGCGTCAGGTGTTTGCCTGGTGGGTTGGTATCATGTGAGTAAGGTCATATGGTGAAACAAGGCCCATATTGACATTCATGTAAACATATGCTCTTCCTTACCAGTTAGTGTAGTCAGTGGTGCTATTTAATGAACATCCACCATCTCCAGTCCAGTACACTACTACACTACACCAAGCCAGTCTGAATAGACTACTGAACTACACCAAGCCAGTCTGAATACACTGCTACACACAAAGTCCATGTTCATCTCTGAGAGAAGATAATACAGCAGAGTTTCTCTCCTTCTCCTGTGGGACTCAGTCTAACCCAGGAGGACCAGCCAGCACAGTACAAGATTTTTGATATTCTGTGCTTCTCTTCTGTTTTGTGGTCCTCCAGGTGGAGACGCGGGACACACTGAACAACATAGCGCTCAAGTTTGACACCACACCCAACGAGCTGGTTCAGCTCAACAAGCTGTTCTCCAGAGCCATCTGTCCTGGCCAGGTGTGAACACAATCTACTGTACACCCATCACTGGTTCCCAGTCCCTTCCTTTCAGAGATCCCCTGGGCAGCACATTTTTGTTCCAGCCTCACACTAGCACCCCTTATTCAAATAGTAAACTACGGTAGTCACAAACCCCTTGATTAGGTTGAACCAAGTGTGCTAATACTGGGCTGTAACACAAATGTACAGTCCTGGAGGAGTTCCCTGAGGAATGGATGGGGAAACACCAATCTACTACACTCATGCGTGGTGTGTCTCTCTCACTGCATCTATCCTCCATGCCACAACCTCTAACACTCACCCACTCCTCATCCCTGCTCTCTCTTCCCACTGATTCTGTCAATGGCATATACTGGTGTCACTACTAACCACTCACAAGAGTTAAAACAATCTGTGTGTTTATTCCACTAAGACATCTGTGTCATGGGAAACAGAGTGTTGAAATCCCTCCAGTCCTCAGGCAATACCATTCAAAAGATACAACTTCATGGGTCCTGTTCATTAGGAGTAAAACGTTTGATAACAGAAAACAAAAAAACAAGCATGTCTTATTGGACAAAGTTCAGATAGCGCCTCCCACTTCTACTTAGTTTTGGATTGTTTCGTTCTGTAGCTACAGAGCAGAATCCCGATAAAGCAATTTTGCTGGGCTCAATGTCTCCTCTTTTGGTTGTGTCCTATTGAACTGTCTTAGGCTCCAAGTAGCACCCCAAAACATGACAAACAGCCAAAATTTATATTTTCCTGGCATCAGAACCAGAGCCACTCGAATCTATTTAAATGGAGAGTCAAGCCAGGGAGTCTGCAATCACATTGACAGTCAGAGTCAGTAGCAGCACTCAGCAACATGATGCACAATGCAGGGTTGTTGATGTTGTTTCCAACCAGCCAGCCAGCTCTGGAGGGCTCTCAACATCTCTCTACTGGATTCCGTGACCAAACACTGCCCTAGCTCCACCAGTATTATCATACACACACACACTGGAACTAGAAAAACTCCACTCCAGTTTTGTCCCTGGCCACACTTGTTAGCATTAGCCTGCCATGGCGTCATACTGGGCCTATTCAGTCAGAACACACTCACCACCACTTAACTGTCTGGCCCTGCTTGCATGGGGACAAGGAGACATAAGTAGAGCCTCTCAAGATCCTTAACGCCAACAACACATGCTCATCTAGTGCTTGAACAACGGACACACTCACAGGACAATAACTATATTCAACCTAACCTATGATGACTTAGTCATATCATTATGAACTCTTTAATAAAAAATCAGACACAGTGTGAGATATATTATATCGGATGGTTTTAGGACACGAAATGTGTGCTTTCACTTTTTGTTGTTGTCCATCTTGGGATGTCATAAATCATGCTGAAAACATATTTTCATAGTCTCTTCTGTCTTTGCAAGTCGGAAGTTTACATACACTTAGGTTGGAGTCAATGAAACTTGTTTTTCAACCACGCCAAAAATGTCTTATTAACAAACTATAGTTTTGGCAAGTCGGTTAGGACATCGAATTTGTGCATGACACAAGTAATTTTTCCAACAATTGTTTACAGACAGATTATTTCACTTATTAATCACTGTATCATAATTCCAGTGGGTCAGAAGTTTACATACATAAAGTTCACTGTGCCTTTAAACAGCTTGGGAAATTCCAGAAAATTATGTAATGGCTCTAGAAGCATCTGATAGGCTAGTTGACATCATTTGAGTCAATTGGAGGTGTACCTGTGGATGTATTTCAAGGCCTACCTTCAAACTCAGTGCCTCTTTGCTTGACATCATGGGAAAATCAAAAGAAATCAGCCAAGACCTCAGAAAAAACATTGTAGACCTCCACAAGTCATCCTTGGGAGCAATTTCCAAACACCTGAAGGTAACACGTTAATCTGGACAAACAATAGTATGCAAGTATAAACACCATGGGACCACACAGCCGTCATACCGCTCAGGAAGGAGACGCGCTCTGTCTCCTAGAGATGAACGCACCTTATTTCCCTTTGAATTTTACCCCCTATTCTCCCCAATTTTGTGGTATCCAATTGTTAGTAGTTACTATCTTGTCTCATCACTACAACTCCCGTACGAAGGTCCTCCGAAACACAACCCAACCAAGCCGCACTGCTTCTTAACACAGCGCGCATCCAACCCGGAAGCCAGCCACACCAATGTGTCGGAGGAAACACCATGCACCTGGAGACCTGGTTACTGCACCCGGCCTGCCACAGGAGTCACTAGTGCGCGATGAGACAAGGATATCCCTACCGGCCAAGCCCTCCCTAACCCGGACGACGCTAGGCCAATTGTGCGACACCCCATGGATCTCCCGGTCACGGCCGGCTGCGACAGAGCCTGGGCTCGAACCCAGAGTCTCTGGTGGCACAGCTAGCACTGTGATGCAGTGCCTTAGACCATTGCACCACCCGGGAGGGCACTTTGGTGCAAAAAGTGCAAATCAATCCCAGAACAACAGCAAAGGGCCTTGTGAAGTTGCTTTAGGAAACAGGTACAAAAGTAACAGTAAAACGAGTCCTATATCGACATGACCTGAAAAGCCGCTCAGCAAGGAAGAAGCCACTGCTCCAAAACTGCCATAAAAAAGCCAGACTATGGTTGGCAACTGCACATGGGGACAAAGATCATACTTTGTTTTGAGAAATGTCTGATAAAACAAAAATAGAACTGTTTGGCCATATGTTTGGAGGAAAAAGGGGGAGGCTTGCAGGGGGGGTGGCTTGCAAGCCGAAGAACACCATCCGTGAAGCATGGGGGTGGCAGTATGATGTTGTGGGGGTGCTTTGCTGCAGGAGGGACTGGTGCATTTCACAAAATAGATGACATCATGAGAAAGGAAAATGATGTGGATATATTGAAGCAACATCTCAAGACATCAGTCAGGAAGTTAAAGCTTGGTCGCAAATGGGTCTTTCAAATGGACAATGACCCCAAGCATACTTCCAAAGTTGTGGCAAAATGGCATAAGGACAACCAAGTCATGGTTTTGGAGTGGCCATCACAAAGCCCTGACCTTAATCATATAGAGAATTTGTGGGAAGAACTGAAAAAACGTCTGCCAGCAAAGAAGCCTACAAACCTGACTCAGTTACACCAGCTCTGTCAGGAGGAATGGGCTAAAATTCACCCAATATATTGTGGGAAGCTTGTGAAAGCTATCCGAAACGTTTGACCCAAGTTAAACAATTTAAAGGCAATGCTACCAAATACTAATTGAGTGTATGTAAACTTTTGACCCACTGGGAATGTGATGAAATTAGTAAAAGCTGAAATAAATCATTCTCTCTACTATTATTCTGACATGTCACATTCTTAAAATAACGTGGTTATCCGAACTGACCTAAGACGGGAATTTTTACTAGGATTAAATGTCAGGAATTGTGAAAAACTGAATTTAAATGTACTTGGCTAAGGCATATGTAAACTTCCGACTTCAACTGTATGTTCATTTCTCTGTGTGTCAGCCTGTTTAAATCCAGACATGGATTGTGTTTGCAGGTTCTGTACGTTCCTGATCCTGAACACATATCCAGTGTGGGGAGCTCCCCTTCCCTAAGTCCCATCAGCCCTCTGTCTCCCACCTCCTCAGACGCTGACTTAGAGAAGGTGACGGTATGTCGGCATTCAGACACGCACTCGCAATGAACGCGTTGGCATTCTCCCTTCACCATGCGTCTGCTCACAAGAACACACACACACATGCGTACAACACCTATCATAGAGTGAGATAGAAGGCTTTATCAGAAATCCTGCATAAATATCTATCACAAATCCGATTTAAAATGTGAAGGGCCAACTCTCATACTGTCCAGACAATCCGGGACAGGCCAGACAATAAGTGATGCATTATGTTTTATGAGCAGAATAAGTCTGTAATCTACTAATTCTCCATTGTTTGCTGACCTACAGTATACAAACTTGATGTATGGCTCTGGCTCCAGGTAATAGAATGGCTCTTTGTTCTGCCCATTAAGCAATAGTTACAGTGATGTTAGGTGACATCCCTCACACTTCCCTGCTCTGGAGCGGTGATAGATGAAATGCCACTGCTTTTACTGTACCATTTCGTCTCCATTTATAGAAGCATGCAGCCAATAAAGACACAGTTAGTTTGTTATTTACTGAACGGTCGTGTTGACAACCTCAGTATATAAGAGGGAATAATGTGTTAGTTGAGTGCTGACCAGGGGAGGGGCAGGGGATCAAATATCTGCAGGTTTTCACTGTTCCAGCAACTATGGTGGATCTGTAACCATGTCAGTGCAGTATAGCTTGGGAAAATGCCCTTAAGTGTGGTTGGTTCTAGCAGGTCTGGAATCAGGCCTATCTAGTCCTCTGTAAAGGAATACTGAAAGCTGACATGTTCCATTGTTCTCAGATCAGGTCAGGAGTGTCACCCTCCTGCTCCATAGATTGCCCTTTCCACAGGGCACCAAATGAGCCAATCATTAAACACACAGGAACCTTCTGACCCCCAAAGAAATATGACTATTTGTCCAAGGTGGTCTCCATGGCGACAAGGCACTGTTTTGTCAGAATGTTATCAGAAAATGGGTTCCTCTGCTACTGCTGCCTTTCCAAACTAGCTGCATAAATTCAACACTACTCAGGCTGGAAGAAGGATCCCGTCGTTAGTTTATTTAGTGCTTATCTATTTAGGTCATGCCTGTAAGAACAGGAGCCTATTTCTTGGCTCTCAGCGGAGGACGAGGATCTGAGGGAGAAGGGGTGTGTGACTGTGGAGAAATTAAGCCTTTTAGTGTGATGCTCTGTCTGATATTTAGAGAAACTAATGAACAGAGTTTGTTCTCTCAGATGTCCAGCGAGATAGCCTGCATGTCCCAAATGGCACCATTATGCTTTTGACCAGAGCTCTATGGGCCCTGGTCAAAAGTAGTGCACTACATAGGGAACATGGTCCCATTTGGAATGAATACAGCAGTTATTCCAGAGAGAGGAAGCATGATGTGTTTCTAGGACAGACAGGGGAGTGTAAATCACCTCAACAGGACGTGGAGCAAAGATCCAGTATGGTTTACAAGGTAGAGGAGGAAGGACCTTAATAAACACAATGCTTTTTCTAAACCTCAATGATCTTTTAATTATAAAACCCTTTTTGTGGCCACACACACAGGAGGTCGGTGGCACCTTAATTGGGAAGGACGGGCTCGTGGTAATGGCTGGAGTGGAATGGTATCAAACACACGGTTTGATGCCTATCCATTTGCGACGTTGCATACATTACTATGAGCCGTCCTCCCCTTAGCATGCTCCACTGGCCGCACAGAACAGGCTGTAATGTCTGGCAGACATGAGATGTCATGGCTGGCTAGCTATTGTGCTGGCATTCGATTCTCATGCTGTGACCGTAGCCAGCCTAGCTCACTGTCCTCCTGACCTCTCTCCCTCTCCCTGTCCTATCCTGTTCTGTTGTGTCCTGGCACCCTCACTTCCTTCCTTCTGTTGCACAGAACAGAAGAGGCCACTATTTTTAGGGCCAGGGAATGTAGGACTTGTGTAAATTACCTGCCTAGCCCACTGCAGGGTGGCTGGTGCCATACTACAGCTGCTCAGGTAACCCAGCCCAGACCTCGGGGTTTCACCTCTCCTCTGCCACCTTGCCAACATCCTCCTATCTCTATAGGAGAATCAGGATAAAAGATTCAAAAGATGCATCCCATGAATTTACAGTATATGTTTGTTCTGCTCATGGTTGCAGAACATGTACATGTCCACATGGGGGAGCTGTAGTTAAATTTTCCACAGTATTCCACTTCTAGCCTTCTACTATCTCTGTTTAGTCGACATTGCAGCCTGTCTGCAAGGCCATACAGTACAGGACGGAAGCTCAAGCAGGCAGGTAGTTTGTCCTGAAGGGGTCTGAGAAGGAATTCATTCCTTGTCTTAGTCACTTAGTCAAAAAGGTGAAACTAGTCATTCTATTATGTTATGTTTTATTGTAGTATAAATAGCACTGGATGTTGTGGAGTGTTAATATATGGGGTCAAACATTTGGCTAAAAGAGTCCCTCGGTCTTCCTAAAAAATCTTCATGAATCATTATAGCAGGGTTCCCCAACTAGCAGGTAGTTTTTGCCCACAGGTGGGTATTTTTGCCCCCCTCTCAAGTTCTCTACAGTACCAGTCTACATTTTGGACACACCTACTTTAGAAGGGTTTTTCTTTTCTTTTCTTTTTACTATTTTCTACATTGTAGAATAATAGTGAAGACATCAAAACTTTGAAATAACACATATGGAATCATGTAGTAACCAAAAAAGTGTTAAACAAATCAATGTTTGTGCTTAGTGGGACTATCATTTGTTTTTCAACAGGACAATGACCCAAAACTACACCTCCAGGCTGTGTAAGGGCTATTTGACCAAGAAGGAAAATGATGGAGGGCTGCATCAGATGACCTGGCCTCCACAATCACCCAACCTCCACCAAATTGAGATAGTTTGGGAAGAGTTGAATCGCAGAGTGAAGGAAAAGCAGAAAACAAGTGCTCAGCATATGTGGGAACTCCTTCAAGACTGTTGGAAAAGCATTCCAGGTGAAGCTGGTTGAGAGAATGCCAAGAGTGTGCAAAGCTGTCATCAAGGCAAAGGGTGGATACTTTGAAGAATCTCACTTTTTTTGTTACTACATGATTTCATATGTGTTATTTCATAGTTTTAATGTCTTCACTATTATTCTACAATGTAGAAAGTATCTGGTGTGAGCACCATTTGCCTCATGCAGTGCGACACATCTCCTTCTCAAAGAGTTGACCAGGCTGTTGATTGTGGCCTGTGGAATGTTGTCCCACTCCTCTTTCATGTGAAGTTGCTGGATATTGGCGGGAACTGGAGCACGCTGTCATACATGTCAATCCAGAGCATCCCAAACATGCTCAATTGATGACATGTCTGGTGAGTATGCAGACCAATGAAGAACTGGGACATTTACAGCTTCCATTAATTGCATTATCATGCTGAAACATGAGGTGATGGAGGTGGATGAATGGCACGACAATGGGCCTCAGGATCTCATCACAGTATCTCTGTGCATTCAAAGTCCAGGTTGGGAATTTAGCCATGACACCGGGTGAACACCCCTACTCTTACAATAAGTTCCATGCGATTTTGAATGACCACAGAGAGTCAGGGTAACCGTTTTAACTTGCTATTCGGAAGACGGCACCCTATATAGGGCAATGTCCCCAAATCTAATCAAGGTTTGAAATTATTATGTTTTTGTCAAAAGTCCATCTGAAATCTAAAAATACAAGTTTTATTATGTTCCTGCTCCCCGACCATCCGATCAATACATTTTTTTGATGATCCCTGCAATATAGGTTTACTGAAAGAAAAAAAACATCATATATATATATATATTATTAGAGGGATTGTGCTACTATGGGCACGTCCCAAGTGGCACCCTATTCCTGTTATAGTGCACTAATTTTGACCACGGCCCTGGTCAAAAGTAGTGCACTTTAAAGGGAATAGGGTGCCATTTGGGATGCAACCTTGGCAAAGCAAACAGCAGCAACTCAATGGATGGATGCAATATCCATAGCATTATATCAGGGTCAGCTTTCTTCCTTCCACCTAGCAAGCAGCTCTAGACTGGATTGATTTCCCATAGTCTCTGGGATCAAAGCACCATGTGATAACACCATCTCATCCCTCCCTCTCTCCATTCCTCCATCTTTAGCCTCTCTCCCACTCTCTGGTCGGCCAATGTACACCTCATCTCACAGAGACACACACACGTTGATATCTTTGACAATTGTGGGGTTCACATTGGTATTTAAGTTCTTATGGACAGACTCTGATGTGTTATGGGGTGCCCATTCCCCCAACCCCTGGCCTTGAATTAGAACCCTGATCAGGCTAACACATGAAACATAAAATCCTCAGTGTATATGACCGCTGTCCAAGTACCTGAGGGAAACAGTATATTATGCATACTTGGCCTAGTGCTGGTTTATGGTATGAACAACACCATCATGACAGATAGACACTGGAACACTGTTAAAGAGTATCTCTCATACGAATGATAGGGCAGAGTGGGAGGGTTAGCTCACAGTGTTGCGCTAGACCACCACACACACTCACACACCACCCCTTCCTTCCTGTGATCTGCCTCCTCTCCTGTGATGATAGGGGGATGGAGGAAGTTGTCTAAGAGAGGAAGAAGGACATGTTAGGACTGTTTATTTTAAACCAGGCCAGTGTTCGGATTTCTGTTGTCAGCTATGTGCTGCTGGGGGACAGTTGGATTGTGTCCCAAATGGCACCCTAATTCCCTACATTGTGTACTACTTTTGATCAGAGCCCTATGAGCCCTGGTCGAAACTAGCATACCATATAGGGAATATGGTGCCATTTGGGATTTAACCTAGAGCTCTGTGTTATTGGAGGCTGTGAATACCTCTTGTCATGTTGCTGTAGTATTACTGCAGCAGAACAGAGAGGACTGACGCATGAGTCACTAGGAAGTGAATGTGCCAGTGACGAGAGGAGGCGTGAAGCACTGTAGATATCCACCTGAAGTGGATGACAGTGACCGACCAAGGAGAGCACCACTCAAGTGTCATGTTCTCTTTCCTGCTGATGTATAATGTTACTGTAACGGTGGTGGTTCAGTGAAGGTTTTAGCTCAAAGGGCTAACACAGTCTTGTTGTGTGCCAGAGTGCCCGGGTTGGAATCCCAGCCAGTAGTTTTTTTGTCTAGCATGTTGAGTTGCCCCCTCAGCCACATGAGCTGCCAGTGTGTGTGTGCGTGTGTGTTGCTAGTAATGTGCTGGTGGGTCAGTAGTCGTGGGCTGGTGCTCCCAGGGAGACAGAGACAGGAGAGGTGTGGGAGGGTGTCAAGAGGCCAGCAGACAGCTGTGGGTTTGGTGTCTCACACACAGCAGACCTGCACGCCTACTCTTCATCTCTCTGTCTGCGCCATGTTCCCACACCCTCCCTATCCCTCCATCCTTCATTCTTCCAACCTTCTATCCCACCATATTCTTGTTCCCACACCCTCACTATCCCTCCATCCATCCCTCCGCCTGGCTCCTGTTCCCACACGTCCCTATCCCTCCATCTCTCCTTCCCTCCGTCTGGCTCTGCAGCCAGTCACACAGCCTGGCACGGTAGCAGGCCATGTGGCCTCGCTCACAAAGACCAGCCCCACCATGTATGGTGTTTGCAGGCAGCAGATGCCCCATCTGTGGATAAATCATTATCATTGTTTACAACGGAGGAGCTGGAGTACATCTGACAGACAGTGCCTAGAAATGACTGTAGTAGGGTTGGCACAAACGTTTATGGATAAAGACCATCATAAATAAAATGACCTGCATTTTTTCCCTTCCTTTTTTTTGAACAGCTGGCTGAAGGCGTGATGGCCAGGCGTTCATGCGGTTGAATTCAGTTTCTGTGATAACATGGGCTCTTAACAATGTGATGGAACTTTGTTGCCCACTGCTGAAACAAGCAAGGTGTTGTAGCAAACGATGAATAGAATGGGCTTGGAACCTCTAACCCTGGCAATTTGACTGGTAAACTCATGGGTACACTCGCAATGGCTGCCTGGTAATGGCTTATCATTTTTGTGGTAATGTAGAATGTTCATTCAAATAATTCCATGCAATGGAATGTCTTTTTTGCAATGTACGTTAAGTTGAATCAACAAATCATAGCACATATTGATGGGTACACTTCCTGCTTTTACTTCCTGCTTTACTCCTATGGGGTACACTCAAAATGGGCACCAGTTCACCCATTATGCCATCATTGACTTGAATGGGGAAGCCCGTTCTATTCATTCTATTTCTATGGCAGCACATGCAGTCAGGAGCGGAAGAAAGGAGAAACGGTGTGTCTGAAAAGCAAAACAAATGTTTCCATGACCGTCACAGCCCTGAGTCCTCCACGTAAGATGCAGCAGATACTACTGTAGAAACTGGATCTATACATAATAACACATCGTAAAACTTAAATCTCTACCTCTACTTGTCATAAGAACAGTAACACTGTCTGTTTGTTGAGTGAACAGGGTTAAATAGGGTCTTTGCTGTTGTGTGGCCCATATGGTCAGGGATT
Organism: Oncorhynchus masou masou; assembly: GCF_036934945.1. Taxonomy (NCBI): domain Eukaryota; kingdom Metazoa; phylum Chordata; class Actinopteri; order Salmoniformes; family Salmonidae; genus Oncorhynchus; species Oncorhynchus masou. Next base: position 13,881,192 of record NC_088241.1, on the reverse strand, counting down.
GGGTTGGGTCAGGAGCATGGGTTTACCCTGAGTCTATTACTGGGTTACATGAAGCTGATATGATCAATAACACAGACAGACTGCTGACACACACACACACACACACACACACACACATCTGTAGTTAGGTAATGTCTGCCTGATATTTCAGTTCCATGTTCCTTGAGACTGAGTGAGAGTTAATTTCTCAGTGTACGTTGCATACATCGGCAGTGCTGGAGCTCAGTTAACATTTCAGTACAGGAAGAATAGTCCGCCTACTGATCTACACACACTTGCATGACGAAGTGTATGATGTATGTAGATGGAGGAATAACAGAGCTGTATTTAAATAGTCTTCATGTGCACTTCTCATTCTGTTTCTATTAAACTAATCAAGCATCAACTAGCAAGCCATCATAAAGGTGAATGCTTCAGCCTCATATAGATATGTTTTTCTATCTAATTGCCATTATGAACTTCAGACTACAGGAAGTGCATTCGTTTACTAATGTATCTGATTAGACATACATGTCTCTCTCTGTCTCTGTGTGTTTGTTGACCTGATTGGCTAGCAGTGCAGAAACATTGCTACATTGCTACAAATGAACACTCACTGGCTATACTGCATATTTAGATACTCTGGCTGATTGGTTTGATGTAGGGAGACATACACTATATATACAAAAGTATGTGGACACTCCTTCCAATTAGTGGATTCGGCTATTTCAGCCACAACCGTTGCTGACAGGTGTATAAAAAAAAATGAGCACACCGCCATGCAATCTCCATAGACAAACATTGACAGTAGAATGGCCTTACTGAAGAGCTCAGTGACTTTCAACGTGGCACTGTCATAAGATGCCACCTTTCCAACAAGTTAGTTTGTAAAATTTCTGCCCTGCTATAGCTGCCCTGGTCAACTGTAAGTGCTGTTATTGTGAAGTGGAAACGTTTAGGAGCAACAACGACTCAGCCGCACACAAGCCTAGATCACCATTCGCAATGCCAAGCATCGGCTGTAGTGGTGTAAAGCTCTGGAATGATGAATCACGCTTCACCATCTGGCAGTCCAACAGATTTATCTGGGTTTGGAACGCTACCTGCCCCAATACATAGTGCAAACTGTAAAGTTTGGTGGAGGAGGAATAATGGTCTGGGGCTGTTTTTCATGGTTTGGGCTACGCCTCTTAGTTCCAGTGAAAGGAAATCTTAATGCTACAGAATACTATTACATTCTAGATGATTCTGGGCTTTCAACTTTGTGGCAACAGTTTGGGGAAGCTCCTTTCCTGTGTCAGCACAACAATGTCCCTGTGCACAAAGCAAGGTCCATACAGAAATGGTTTGTCGAGATCGATTTGGAAGAACTTGACTGGCCTGCACAGAGCCCTGACCTCAACCCCATCTAACACTTTTGGGATGAATAGGAACACCGACTGCGAGCCAGGCCTAATCGCTCAACATCACTGCCCAACCTCACTAATACTCTTGGCTGAAGCGAAGCAAATCCCCGTAGCAATGTTCCAACGTCTAGTGGGAAGTCTTCTCAGAAGAGTGGAGGCTGTTATAGCAGCAATGGGTGGACCAACTCCATATTAATGCCCATGATTTTGGAATGAGATGTTCGACGAGCAGGTGTACACATACTTTGGTCATGTAGTGTACATGTGTTTCTCTGTCTCTGTTTGTTAACCTGATTGGCTAGCAGTGCAGAAAACATTGCTACATGTAGACTAACTATACTCCACTGTATATTTAGATACCCTGGCTGATTGGTTTGATGTAGGGAGACAAACTTAGTTCTGATTTTGCCAACTCCTTCTTCATTATTATCACTTGTTATATAATCAGGTTACATGCAATGTAACATGTCACTTGAGTATGTGACATAGAAATAGAATGAATAGAACGGCTTGAAAGCTCTAACCCTGGATATTTGACTGATAAACTCATGGGTACGTATATTCACAATGGCTGCCAGATATTGTGAAGCAATAATCTTCATGGTATTTTCCAATTTTCTATAAACAGATGCTAGATTGCCACAATAATGTAGAATGTTCATTCAAATGATGCTAACTGCAATGGAATGTATTTTTTTGTAATGTCAGTTGAGTTGAAATCACAACACAGATTGAAGGGTATACTTCCTGCTTTTACTTCCTGCCATGGGTACACTCAAAAGGGCTCCCACTCAAAATGGCTGCCACTCAAAATGGCTGCCAGTCCACCCATTATGCCATCATTGACTTGAATGAGATTACCTCTATTTCTATGGTATGTGATGTGTGTAAGAAGTTTGTTACTGAAATCTAAGATTGCTTATATTGATTACATTCAACTCAATGTTGTTTGAGCGTTGAGTGTTGTTGAATTGATACGCTGCTGTTGATACTGTTCTATTGACTTGATCTATTCTATATGATTTGGAGGATAATCTAAAGCTATAACCAACTGTTTTTTAACATATCACTAAATGATAAATGTGTTCATTCTTGTCCACCCTTTACTTCTCCCTCCTCTCCTGTTATTCAAAATGGCCACCCCTGTAGGAATCTGGCACTCCCAGGCCAGAGGCTCACCATCATCACCATGCTCCGGTGTTCTCAGCACTCCGCCAGGCCCGTGTAGTGTCGTCCACCTCCGAGGAGGAAGAGGCCCTGACAGAGAAGTTCCTCAAAATCAACTGCAAGTACATCACAGACGGCAAGGTACATATTATGTATATTCATATATATATATATATATTACAGTACTATACAATATATATAGCATTTTCTATATATAAAATAAGTACAGTATTATAAGGTAAGCTCATGGAGAAATTCAGAGGACTTTCAGGAATGCTGGCCCTCCGCCAGCCAACATCCACCTCTAGTAGCTCAGATCCATGCTATTGAACAAAATGAAACCAATATTGATTAATTCAGTCTAAATCAAAGCTTTGCAGCTTTCACCCCCACAGGGAGGTCAGTATTGGAGCTTCCTGTTCATAGTCAATATCCTTCAGTTTCTTTTGGATACCTGCAGTACAGTACAGCCATTTTGTTTATTTATGCTGGCAAGGTAATATATCTCCTCCACTAAATGGCTGACACATTTCTTTCACTGCCAGCTTTTTCATGCTCTAGCTATATTACTCCGTCTAACCCTTTCTTTCTTTCTTTCTCTCCTTCTTTCTTTCTTTCTCTCCCCCACTTCTCGCTCTCTCTCTTTCTCTCTCGCTCTTCTCGTGCTCTTTCTCTCTCTTTCTCTCTCTCTCTCTCTCTCTCTCTCTCTCTCTCTCTCTCTCTCTCTCTCTCTCTGTGTCTGTCTCTCTCTCCCCTCAGGGTGCGGTGAGCGGGGTGTTGCTGGTGACACCCAACAACATCATGTTTGACCCCCACAGGATGGACCCTCTGGTGCAGGAGCACGGCTGTGAGGAGTATGGCTACATGTGTCCCCTGGAGGAGGTCATGTCTGCAGCCATCTACAAGGAGATCACTGACAGCAAGATCAGAGAGGCCGTGCCTGCGTAAGAGCCCTGTCGTCTGTCTGTCGGTCTGTCTGTCTGACAGTCACACACAGGGGTCCTGTTCATTAGAGCACACCGTAGCATCCGTTTTGTGCCTACTGAACCACAGTAACAGGAATGTAGTGGAGAGGAGTAGCGTTTCCGCACATATTACACAAAATTAACGTTGTTTGCGTTTGCGTTTACGCAAACACATCACTCGTTTACCCACATATTTTTCTACCACTCCATCCCTGGTTACACATCACAGCCCCTCCGTAATCACTTCATCAGCCCGGCACTGCAGGCGCACACTGATTACATCAGAAACCATCCAACAGATTCATTATATCCCCCATGCCAAAAAGGAAAAGGAAATGGCAATTATAGCAAGGTTAATGAACTATGCATTCACCTACCTACGTCTGGATTGCTCACCCATTTGCTTGATGTAATAATATATCCACTTCAGCAGCCAGCTTAGTTTATCTTCATGGCCACCCACATACAGATCTCCTACCGTCTCTGTTTTTATTAGCAATTTAACGTGGATTGTTTGCTCAGATCAAGATAATTGTGTTATATTAATACTATGATGAAATCTTACCAAAGCATTAGCCATTTGTAGCTGTGTTCCTCTGTGGCTTTTAAGAACGCAGCGGCAGCGATGCCAAGGTCGTGGGTTCATGTCCCGCTCAGATCACATACACATGCTAATTAGGTATGCACTTACTGAACTGTAAGTTGGACAAAAGTGTCTGCTAGGAAACATTTATTATTATTGTAACTATAGAGCTATGCTTAGCCCTTCCACTCTAGTGCCCATCCAGTATGTCTGTGAAAATGTTCAGTGGTGGATTTGGGCTGTGTTAGGTGTTCAGATCTCATGGAGCATCTTTTGTGACGTCTAATGGTTAGTGGCTGCAGTCCAAACACGTTATTTATACCCCCTCACCCCTTGCCCTAGCCACTTTCCCTCAGGGCAATCCCTGTCGAAACCGGATGCAGTTTGATTACCATCTTAAGTGGAGGTCCAATTCACTAACGTTACCCCTTTGCCCTCGATTTAGCCCAAAGGAGCGAGTAAACCACTTTGGTCACTTGCGGGGTTGATACGACCTGGTCACTTGCGGGGTTGATACGACCCACAATTCAATGCAAACTGTAGTCACGTCATGTCAAACTCTGGTGGCCGCGAAGTGTCAAATTTTATCAACAAGGCTGCATTTTTGGCATGTCAGAAAAAAGTATTGAAGCTAGCTTGTTAGAAAATATATATAGACATTGGTTTTAGCGTTGGCAAATTAGCTTAGTCTCGTAGTGAGGAGCCTATAAAACGGAGCTAGATTCAAAACATATTTTGGGGAATTCTGAAATTTATCAGAATAAATGACCAAACAATAAAACTAGCTAGCCAGCTACGGGTAATTGTAGCCAGCTACCTGACAGGAGTGCTAGCTAGATATGTTAGCTTACTAGGTACATTAATAGCTTTAGCTAGATACGTTAGCTTACTAGGTACATTAATAGCTTTAGGTTGATTGTTTTTAAGCTCAACTTCCAGATTTCCACCAATTACGTTGCCTCTCCGATCATCACTCTCCCTTGCTTGGGCGAGGGACATTTAAGGTACACTCGGATGTGACGATGTAAAACGTCATTCAAAGGCTGAGGGTTCTACTTTGAGATTGAAACGCAGCCATTGTCTCTGTGTGTGAGGACAGCTGTTTTCTCAAATATGATGCAAGCCGACTGTCTCTCTCTGTCTCAAAGGGCACACAATAACAAATGCCAGTGTTTTATCATAGACACCGGTGGACCTAGGAACAAACTATTTTAGTCCCATGAGGTCTTTGGAGAACATGTGGAGTCTAGTGCGCTGTTACAGTATGTAGAGGAATCCTGTTAGTTGGCTGGCTGGCTGCACAGTGTTTTTGTTACACTGTGTCCCTGTTAATTTACTGTACAAAACCTCTTCAGATTATTATGCAGAGCCGTTCACTTATGCGCCAAACAAACATGATTCATATTAATTCCATATTGAGAGGATGACATGTTTTACCTGGTCTCTCCACATTATACTGTAATAAACCAAATAAAATGGTTCCATTCTGCTGCATTCAAATTCAGACCTCTCAAACTTGTATTTTCTTCTTTACTGTTTTCTTCCCTATCTAGACATCTGGAGCCTTTGACGTCAGAGCGCGGGCCCTCCACCTCCTCTCAGCCAGACCCGGAGCAACGTCTGAGAGTCCCGGGCAGCGGCAGCGGCAGCGGCAGCGCGGCCCCCCGCAGCACGGAGGGCTCCTTCTCCGAGGACGTCTTTACAGAGTCAGAGCTTTCCCCAATTCGGGAGGAGGCCACTTCCTCCGAAGACCCCCGGCTGGACATGTCCTCCTCAGCCACAGCCTCCACAGAGTCCATCCAAACTGTCACCCAGGTGGAGGCCTTCATCCCCCCAGGAGAAGCCCCAGGGGCCGCAAGCTGCGCCTGCAAATCAGTCAGCCAGCCGCCAGTGGAGGGCCAGGGGAAACAACCCACCACAGCAGTAGACAATCCAGACAGCCACACGGCCCGGAGCCAGTCTCCCATGGGCTCCAAGCAGCACAGTGTGGATGAGGAGAAGGCAGCACCAAGCACACTCACCACCAGCCATGGACTAGGCCAGGGACCATCCTCACGCCCTGCCTCACAGAGCTCTACCACCGGGTCTGGGGAGCCCTCCGGCCAGGAGGGGAGTCCAGGGGACAGGCCCAAACTGAGCAGAGAAGGGTCTCGGGACTCCGAGACGGACGTGGAGGAACTGAGGAAGATGTGGAAAAGTCACACTATGCAACAAGCCACAGAGCAAATGGAGAATGTAACAAAAAAGGAGGAGGGACAGGACTCTGCAGAAGGTAGTGAGATAACGTGTCTCTGCTGTATTATGAAAATATGAAATACATAGCCTTACAATATGCACTTACATTGTTTTTCAGTAGGTGCGAAAATATGTTCAGCTTCCACCCTACTTGAGTTCTCAACATGAAGGCAAATCTATAGACAGTTATTGCAGATTATTACACATCCTCACTGCCAGGTATGCTGCTGCCATTTGCCATCTCTGCAATTATCATCATCATGTTTATTCTAATGAAGCTCCCAGTGCTATCACAGGAAGGTTGGCTCCGGCTGCTTCCGTACACCTCGGCTGCAGTGTGCTCCTGATAACCTCCTGTCACAGCTTTGTGCCTCCCCAGTTGTAACTGGACTAAAAAAGGGAGAGAGGACTGTGGAAATGTGCGGTGTGCTGTTATCACCTACAAGAATGAGCAGGAATGAGGCATTATACTCCGCTTTGATCTAGCTCTGCTGTTAGCCGGTCTGCTGCCACGTGCACTCAACTCCAAGATAGGCTAAAACATGACAAATCAAACACAGAGAGACAACACAAACACCCACACCGAACATCTGAGGGGAAACACAGTAGTGTTTAAACGGCCTGCATTAATAACTCTGAGACACGTGCAGCATTTGAAGTGACTTAACTATCTACATTTTATAGCTGCCTTCTCTTTTTGGTTTGATGTCTTTTTCAGTAAACATCAAATATTTCTTACCTTAGAACATAGACTACCACAGTAGTGTGCAGGCTCAAACTACTGCTGTGTTCTGTGTCATGCCTGCTATAGGTGCTATGTATGTTATCCTTCCACTGTTCTACAGTTCTATGTGAGCTCTCGTGCCTCACTTAGTTGTGTTCAGACCTTGGTTCTAATAGTATTTTTGCTGCACCTCATTGAGTTTGCCTGGTGCATTGGAACCAATGGAATAGTCCCGAAAGTGCAAACTCCGCCCATCTGCCACTCCAGGCAGGCTCAATCAATCTCGCAAAGTATTTTTTGAAAGGAAACTAATACTGGTTGAACCCAGGTCTGGTTGTGTTCAAGTCATTTATATCACCATAATTCTCACCCCACAGAGAGTTCCTAGAATGTTTGCTCTTATTGGCTGGGATCACAGCAGGGTTCTGCTTTACTCTACACCATATTACCATGGCAGACGCCAGCCGAGGCCCCACTTCAAAACAAGCCCAATTACTGAGTTTTCAAATATCAGTTTTCCCACTGAGCTGTGTTTTCTAAGTAGATTAACCATTTCTCTGGCTCTGTTTGTGAATATGGGTCCCAGTCTGTGTTATGTCACAAAGTGTCTCTTTTCTTTGTAGAAGTCCCACTGATTTTACTTTCTAATGGGTCGTTAATAAAAGCAGATATATGTTTTGGTGTCACGATCCGTTATGATCTATGTTTATTGGGATCATCTTCCTATTATTCTGGCACAGAATTACTGTCTGTTGAGATACCTGGTAAACAGAGGAGGAGATCTAGGTCACATGGCCAGGTCACAGTTGTAAATGAGAACTTGTTCTCAACTGGCCTACCTGGTTAAATAAAGGTGAAATTAAAAAAATCTAAATAAAGACCCTGTTATCAAATAGATCTGAAATGTTTTCTTAATTACAGATGGATTAGGTCCAGTGGTGTGGTGAGGGACTATTAGATAATAAGAGGATATGTTTTAAACCAGGAGTAGGCCTACATTTGGTCACTAAATTGAAACATATTCTGAAAGATTTAAATCAGATTGGTATCTGCTTTGGCCCTTTAACTGTCAAGATGGATAAGATAACAATTCATTATCATGTGATCATTTCCTGTTTGTCATGTGGCTCTACAGTGTCCATGGAGCGGCGGAGGCACCGGTCCCACAAGTTCCTGTGTCTGCGGGTGGGCCAGCCCATGAAGAAGACGTTTGTGTCCAACGCCAGCGCCTCCATGCAGCAGTACGCTCAGAGGGACAGGAAACACGAGTACTGGTTCGCTGTGCCGCAGGAGAGGTGTGTGTGTGTGTGTGTGTGTGTGTGTGTGTGTGTGTGTGTGTGTGTGTGTGTGTGTGTGTGTGTGTGTGTGCACCACACTGCAGCGCCAAGGTTTGCAGAATCACTGAAGTGCAGCCCCATTGTCTGCCCAGTGCCAAGCCCATCTCACTATGCTGCCACTAGACCAGACCAGACAGCTAGATTATGTATTTATTCACCCACTCTGCAGATACACACTGTCACACACACAGACATACACAAATATCTATAGAATAGAATACATGTATTTTTCACAGAGGGAACACAACTAACCACTTTTTCACACAGGGGAAAAAGTGGTTAGTTGTGTTCCCTCTGTGAAAAGGGATTCAGTTACATACATTTTGTGCAGTATCTCAGTGTGCTTTGGATGACATTTCTGTCCACAACAGCACAAATTAACTGTTTTTGCTCTTTTATGTAAATAGGTATTGATCGTAAGGAGATCTGTCAATTTTGACTCCGCTGGGATGTTGCACAGCAATGTCAGCAGTATTCATAATGAATGTATTGTTTAGGCCTTTCAAAGAACAGTACAAGGAAACATGTATCTTCATCAAAAGCTGTAAAATATGTTTTTCTAGTGAATTATTCCAAATTGCTTCAACAGCTTAATTCAATTAGTTAATGCTGAAAAGTCACTTTGTTGCAATGAATTTGCCACAACCTCATTATCAATGTTGGGTCCAAGCACAGTGCTGCCTTTGTCTCCAGTCCTGGAGAGCGAGAGGGCAGAAAGTTATGAATCTGATAAGATGTTTGACCAGCCATTCTTTGGCTTTGCAAACTCTGCCCTTCAGCTGTTTTCATTCCCAGTAGCCAGTAGGCTTGTGTTGACCAGCACAGCACACTCCTCTCAGTCTCACATGTTAATCTCATTTGAAGCAGGCAGACAGGCCACCAGTCTTGTCTCTGGTCACAGACACAGTCACACCACCATCACCATGGCCATGTGCCATTGTAGGGTGGTTGGAATGTGTTTATCTCAGAATGTCTCCTGTAATGCTGCCCTGTTACATTGCTGGCTCTGTTCCCATGGATAGCACTGTGCCTTTATACACACACACACACACATCCGTGCACAGATGCGCACATTTACACATACTCACGTACACAAACACTTTCGTACACACAAACACACGTGCACACACACACACACACTGGCAGACTGACTATGTCTGCTGAATGACCTAGTTGAGTGGCGACCCAGAAGATGTGTGTAAAGTATCCTGACAATGGTGGAAGAGTTCCAGACAGTGGGGAAAAAGACCATATACAGCCAGATACATAGAGACACAAGACAGCAGAGTGGCAGAACAGCCTCATGCCATTTAGAGACGGCCACAGGAGACAGGAAACAGGAGACAAAGGGCTGTGAGACATGGGTTTAATTCTAGACACAGAAAAGGTAGGAAGTATATGGAGGCTACGGGGCAACAGGGGACGAACAGCAGAGGGGCTAATGATCTTGGAGCGGGGGGGAAAGGTCTCGGCTTCTGGGGGTGTAGCCACGGGGCTATAGCGGCGTGCCAGCGCATCTGGCTTGACCTTCTTGGATACCGGTCGGGACTGTGGAAGCGAAGTGGCCTGGGCCTTACTGAACCCCTCCCAGAGGTCCAAGGACTCCGCAGGAAGACGTCCCGGGGCATGCAGAGCTGACTTCAGACAATGAGTGTGGCAGAACGGACTCCAGCCCACGATGGCACCAGTAGACCAGTCAATAGAGGGATTGTGTCGCTGGAGACAAGAGAATCCCAATACCACGGAAACCTGCGGAGACTCAATTAGCAGGAATTGGATCGTCTCGCTGTGGTTCCCCGACACTCGTAGGTTGACGGGGGTGGTCTGGTGGGTGACCCCAGGGACTTCCGGAGTTCATTAGATGCAAGGTGGGATCCTTGAGCGAGGGATTGGGACCACAATTGGACCTCTTCTCCCTCATACGTTCCCACAGCCGACAATCGATCCGGATGGTTAAAGCGATGAGTGAGTCGAGATCCGTCGGTAGTTCTCATGCTGCAAGCTCATCCTTTACCTCCTCCGATAATCCGTGCAGGAACATATCGAACAACGCTTCCGGGTTCCAGGTACCCTCCACTGCTAGCGCGCGGAACTCCACTGCATAGTCTGCCGCACTGAGAGAGTCCTGCCGAAGCTGAAGTAACTTCCAGGCAGCCTCTCTCCGGGCCACGGAGTCTCAAACATTTTCACCTCCGCCATGAATCCATCCAGACTGAAGCATATGGCCGACGGTTGTTCCCAAATGGCCGTAGCCCAAGCTAGGGCCATCCCAGACATCAGCGTAAAGAGGTACGGTATCTTAGAGCAGTCAGAGGGAAAGGAGGAAGGCTGCAGCTCCATGACGAGGGAACACTGAGTGAGAAACGCCCGACAGGTACCCGACTCTCCATCAAAGCACTCCGGGGGAGGTAAGCGGGGTTCCCGGGAAACTGAGGTGACGGCGCTGCTACCAGCCAGGTTACTAAGGGGCTGGGAGGTTACTGTTGTGATAGGCTGCTTGGTAGACAACCCACGGACTTGCTCCCTTAATGTGTCCAATGCCTGGTCGTGACGTTCGGCCACGGCCTGGAACCCTTCAATCAGACCACGAAGCAACTCCTCGTACCTTCCAATGACAGTTCATTGGCCGGCAATGGCTTTGTGCGGCTGGTCCGAGTCTGCCGGGTCAGTCATGGCCAGTTCATACTTTCACGTTTGAAGGTAAGACCCAGGTGCAGACAGTGTCAAAGGAACAAAAGTTTATTAATTCGAACACGGGAAGGTAAATGTACAGGACGGCAGACAGAGGTCAGTAATCCAGAATAGTGGGGCAAAGGTACAGGATGGCAGTCAGGCAGGCTCAAGGTCAGGGCAGGCAGAGGGTGGTAATCCAGAGTAGAGGGCAAAGGTACAGGACAGCAGGCAGGCTCAGGGTCAGGGCAAGCAGAAAGACAAAACCAGGAAAACTAGAGAACAAGAATATAGACAAGACAGGAGCAAGGGGAGAATGCTGGTAGGTTTGAAGAACAAAACGAACTGGCAACAGACAAACAAAGAACACAGCTATAAATACACAGGGGATAATGGGGAAGATGGGCGACACCTCGAGGAGGATTGAGACAATCACAAAGACTGGTGAAACAGATCAGGGCGTGACAGTCTGACTGTCTGTGTTTCTACCTCTCTCCCCTCCCCAGGTCCGAGCACCTGTATGTGTTCTTCATCCAGTGGACCCCAGACATGTATGGGGAAGGGGTGAAGGGCATCGGCCACGAGCCAGGGTTCATGGTGGTCAAGAAGCCTTCGGGGTTTGAGACAAGAGAAGACGAACCCCTCACGGATATCAACAACAAAGAGTGGGAGGTAAGGACTAGAGAACTGAGGTGTTCCACACTACATTCTACATTGTGTTGTTTCTTACATGGCTGAATGTTGCTGTACAGTAGTATGTGTAGTAGTTACAATACAATGAGTGTACAAAACAATAGGAACACCTTCCTAATATTGAGTTGCACCCCCTTTTGCCCTCAGAACAGATTCAATTCGTTGGGGGTATGGACTTTACAAGGTGTTAAAAGCGTTGCACAGGGATGCTGGCCCATGTTGACTCCAATGCTTCCCACAGTTGTGTCAAGTTGACTAGATGTCCTTTGGGTGGTGGACAATTATTGATACACAGGGAAAACTGTTGAGTGTGAAAAAATCAGCAGCATTGCAGTTCTTGACACTCAAACTGGTGCGCCTGACACCTTCTACCGTACCCCATTCAAAGACTCTTAAATCTTTTGTCTTTCCCATTCACCCTCTGAATGACACAGATACACAATCCATGTCTCAATTGTCTCAAGGCTTAAAAGTCCTTCTTTTAACCTGTCTCTTCCCCTTCATCTACACTGATTAAAGTGACATCAATAAGGGATCATAGCTTTCACCTGGATTCACCTGGTCAGTCTATGTCATGGAAAGACCAGGTGTTCCTAATGTTTGGTACACTCTGTGTATTTACCTTCTCATCCAGCCTGTGTTGTAGTCCTTATATGTCCTATTTGTTATATGCTTTCATTCAGTCAAGTGATTTCTTTTGTAGTGATATGACTGTGTGTAGTGTTCAATGGAATGTATTTGCATTGTTATTCTGCCATCATCATTATCTATGCTCCTTAAGGTTATTTGTGTGTTCAAATTATTACACTGTCATTTATGATTACATTGTTTTGATCAATCTGTCCAAGTGTTTGCTTGATGTGTTATAGTTATGTTTATTGTGTAATTTGTGTGAATACTATTTCCTTTGGTCGGAAATGCGCAATTTTCACTCAGATTACAACAACCACAATGTTTTGCATGATTGTGAAATCATTTTGTTCCAAGTCAGTTGTCCACGTTATCAATGCAGTGTATATGGCATGCATTAATATCTCTGTTGTCGTCGGTCATCCCAAACTATGGTTGTGCTGGATGACCTGACTGACTGGGTGTTCTACAGTTGTAGACAGATGGATGGAATGGTTCCCGTTGTGAAAAGCTGGTTGGTTCAATGCCGGGAAGGCACATAGTGAATTCTTTAAAACGTGTGGGCATTCTTGTGTCCGTAATATACATAGTTGTGTTCAGTTCGCTCACCCTGAATAGTGGCTTTATGGGATTTTCATTTCCCCTCAAATGTGGATGTAGGGTTTTAGGATTTAAGAAGCAAGATTTTGAAAGAACAAATTAAGGACTGTTAATGCATTATTCTGGTGTGAATATATTATTCTGGTGTGAATGTAAAGGAATTGGGAAAAGTCCAGTGTGTGGACATGGCTGCTCAAAGTCTGTCCAATAGGTTGGCTGGCTGCACGTGCTTGAGGTATAATGGTGAGAGGATATATTCATTGCATACAGAAATTGATACACAAGCTGTGGCTGGGATTTAAATTTTAATGTCAGTGAATGCTGTAGGAAACCAAGTGGGCTGATTTGTTTGGGCCTGGTCCTGAAGAGGCTACATGATCCAGTGATTTGAATAGGTAAATAGTTGCCTCTCTTTTACGTTGACCCTTTAAGGTAAACATGGATTTTAAACAATACTTATATTATTTGTCTGTAATAACTATAATGCTGTTAGCCTTTTATTATACTTTATTTGGTCATTGATCATTAGGTCTACTGTGCTGTATGTGTATTGTATGTCATGCAATATGGCAAGTATGACAATTCAAGCCACTTCATTGAAAAACGTTTGATGTGTGCCCAAACTACTCAAAGGTGATCCACCAAGCTTTTTATTGTTACAGTGATGTTACACGAGAAGTGCATTTGCTCTCCCTACAGTACCTCATGAAACATTGTTTTATTAATGTACTGGTATTGTATCTTTAAATCGCTCTAGTGAAGTATGCAAATAGGAAGTGCCCTCTGCATTTGAGCAAATAAGGAGCTGGCTTTGCTCCTGTCCTGCATTGCCACTGGCTCTTGCGGGTGTCAAACAAACATCGAAGACCCTTCTAAAATGTTTCTATTTTAGTTAGCTAGTAGATTCCCCGCCCGTCCGGTGTCTGGTTCAACATCGACTTGTGGAGATTGGAATTACTTCAGGAATGTGACTGTCGAGCTCAACCTCGCCCCGAAAGAAAGAAATGTTCTCTAGAAGGGTGAAGGAAGAAACGCCGCTGACCCCTAAGTACACTTATGTATGTATCTATAACAGTCCGTGTTTTAGCTACGCGTGTTTTGTTGTTGTTAGCCTGCTAGCTACATTACTGGATGGCTAGCTTGCTAAAAAAAAAACGCAAACTGCTTGTCCAGTGACTGACTGAAATCAAAATAGTCACTGACATTTCTGATGAGTCTAAAAAGGCAGCACTTGATGTTGTCGCTTTGTATCACCCCTTATCTTTGGTTCTCGTTTTGGAAAGTTTTGAGGTTCCGTTTTTTCAGTGAACAGAACCGTTTGTGAACATCGTGCTATATTGTATATAACGTTAGCTACGATGTTATTAGTTACTAACTTGCGACATTGTATCAATACACTGTGTATAGCTTACAATTTCTACAATTTGCATTGACAGTGATCGGCTTCTCTGTAATGGTGAGATATTATAACGTTAGTTGGGCTGATGCAATGTCTGTTGTGGAAAGAATGACCTTCGTGTAAGTTGTTATTTGGGAGGAAGGGGAGCAGAGAATAGCTTGAATATTGTAGCCTGGTCTCAGATCTTTGTACTCTTGCAAACTCCATTTCTCATTGTCAAGCACAAAAAGACAGGCACCAGGCTATGGTCGTTGGCCAGCCTGAGACATTCCTCCTGAACACAGAAGATGGGGATTGCAGCAAACTGGCCTGACTTGGCTTTTCTCAATAGACTGCACTTTAGTGTCAGCTAAAGTTAGGCTCCAAATAAATATTTAATGAACACTGTAGTTTACCCTTTTCTTTGCATTATTGAGAACTGTAATGTGGGAGCTTGTTTGGGAAAACGTTATTGACACAATGATTTAAGGTGACTAAAGAGGTGTTTCAAGGTAACTTATTTCCGCTTGACCCCTAGTTTATGGCAGCAATTAATGTATAGCCTAAATCTATAATAGATTCAGACAATTTCATAATTGTTCTAGTTTTTTTTACATTCAGTATGATACAATATTTATGGATAGGCTTCATTTGCAGGGGTACACAGCTCCGGTCCCTGAGGGCCACCCACCCACAGCACTGCTCGTGTCCATAGAAACCTATTAAGTAGGCCTACTGTACTGTATCTAGAGTTGTGCACCCCTTGAATGGGTTTGTTATGCTATTTCATATGACCCCATGATCGCACTTTGTGCTGATTCATGGTCACATCCCCTTGAAGAGCCGGGCCTCAAGGGGCTTCGCTACCTTCTGAAGTAGAAGTCTGGCTTTAAGATGTTATTGTGGAGGTAGAACTTGTAGTTATTGTTAGACTCAGCCAGAACTGCTGATAGGCTGTTTTGAAGGGGGATTCCCGTGTGTGCTAGCTTCCATGAGCTCTGTCTGGCAGAGATGTTTGCTTCAGCGCATTATTATTAATGATGATTATTAATGATGATGAAAAGCAGCACTAGCCCTGGGAATTGCCCGGGACTTCACAATACGATATTATCACCATACTTAGGATATGTATTGGGATTCTCACCATTCTGCATGTTACTCACTGTATGTCAGCTGCAGAGAGAGGAGAGCATTAGAAAATTAGTTTTGATCAGTCATGGATATAGAATTGCTGAAAATATGTTGGCTCACTATTTAAAAAGGTGCAGAACAAGCTATAGGATGATAAATATTGGGAGTTTTGGCATAGGTACAGCCAACTAGAAATAGCTAAAGCTACTTAGACCCCCCCCCCCCTGCCCCTGATACTTGGAGTCAAAGTACCAATATTGCCCAAAATAATATTGCGATATGTAACTATTGGTCATCTCTGATCAGCAGGTCAAGCGAGGCAGTCTGGGACTTGTTCTCCATGGCTTAGTACACATACTGACAGGATGATTTTTGATATGCTTTCTGGGTGTAGCTAATTAAATCGTTACATCAGAATTCTTGGAGTTCCTCTGTGCTCTTGTCCGGCTATACCAAATGGGTGATTCAATTTGACTTGCACAGTATTGTGCAACAGATTCAACATGTCTGTACACTAACAGGCTGGCAAGTGCTTGACGGTGCACTGGTGTTGTATCACCTACAGTCCAACGGATCCTCTCAATTGAATAAGATTATCAGAAGAATGTCCTTGTGTGGCTTAAGTTGTTTTTGTTCTGCCTGTGTCAGAATGGCTTGTCTGCCTCTCGTCCCTCTGGCTCGTCCTAACATCCACTAGTGGTGTTGCTTTAGATTACACAACCATGCAAAACACTTCTATTGGTTCATATCAACCACCTCTTGATCAAATATTAGACTTTAAACCAAGTCTATTTAATGGAGACCTGAATATCACATACCGATAGATGAGAAAATATACACAGTGATGTCAGGTCTCTCCACCTTCAAATGTACTCTCTCCCCTCCCTCTGCTGTGCTCATCCTTTTTCCTCCATCGCCAACAGCTGAGTTACACTTCCTCTTCCTGTCTCCGCCCCCCAGGTAGTGTCACTGACTGAGTACCACCGCCGGATCGATGCGCTAAACAGTGAAGATCTGAAATCTCTCTGCAAGCGGCTTCAGGTGCCCCACTCAGCAAAGCTCCAGCTCTCCCTTCCCTTTTTCTAGACTACTTCCCAAATGGTACCCTATTCCTTATGTAGTGCACTACGTTTGGCCACTATTATGTAGGGAATAAGGTACCATTTTTAGATTAGCCCCTGCCAGGCTCTGTTAGCTCCTCAGTGTGTTTCTGACCTCTTGCCTCTCACCCAGTTGTCCTAGCTGGGCTGACCTGGGCCTACCTGGACTAACTTTGACCTGGGCCCTGGGATGGGCCAGCACTATGATGCTGCAGCCTCGTGTAGCAACTGTCCAAAGAACCGCTATGGGGATAATTTGAAGAGTTTTGTGCAACCGGCAACTAATACCTGGTAGAGAAATGGAGGAGGGTAATTTATGCCTTCATAAAGTTCCCATAATGCCCTGCATCCACTTCTCACGGCTCCTCACTGACCACTGCTGTGGTTAGTTTCAAGAATGCCTCATTACTGTTTATTATTAGCCATAGCTAATTAGATAGCCTTGGGACTAGGCTGTCATAGAGACAAAGAATGTGAATCATAATACAATATGTTGTAGCGCATCTCTGTTGAGGGATGGGGATTTTCCTGAGGTTTCTCGACTCTGTCAATCAAATGTAGAATTTGTGTTCCTCCACTTCTGAGTGACTCCTCACAAACTGTGTTCATCCATCCACATCTGGGTAGTGAGGAATTGCTGCTTCCCCATCCGCCTCTGCTTTCTATTGGAGGGAGAGGAGAGGAGAGGAGAGGGGAAGGGAGGGAGGTAGACCGGGATGGTGGGTGGGTGGGTGGGATTCGATTCAATCCATTAAGTGGGTGCAGGATTGTTTGCGCAGGACAATGCAGGTAATTCAACAGGACTGTAATGTGATCACGGTCAGGCCACCAGTAGCTAGGCTGTCTACAATCAGGCCTGTTATGGAGGAAGATAAACAACCCCCGCTGGAACTCAAACAGTCCAACACTGTGTCCAGCTCAATCACAAATAGGCCTTCAGGGCCACTCATTATTTACTGTGTTTTGCATTTTCTCCAGCCAACTTTCCTATTGTGCTAAGTATAGAAATATCCAAACTCGGACATTGTACAATTTAGCTTCCTGATTTGCCCTCTGTATATGAATATAATGCACATTTTCCAAGTGTTATTACAATTCTGGAGAAGCTCACATGTTTTTATGAGCCATTAAGGCTCTCATAAGCCAAGGCTGGCTCCTTACCTTTTAATGTGTTACTGACATAAAGGAGTCTGGTCTATGGTCTCCCTAAACCCATTGCTCCCAAATTGATGATTTTCAAAGCTGAGTTAATTTGTTATATTAAGTAGGCCTATCTTGTATATTTGTGTTTCCTGGGGCTCATGTTAGCCTGTAAAGAATCCTGCCTCTGCTGATATGAGACTTTATTCATATCTTTAAAACCACCTTCTTAGAAATCATATGACACACCCCCAATCCTAGTAAGTAATGTGGTATCGGTTTATTAGCCTATAGAAAACATCTAGCACAGTGTTCAGTTTATTAGCCTTGGAAAACATCTAGCACAGTGTTCGGTTTATTAGCCTATAGACAACATCTAGCACAGTGTTCATCCCAGTCTAGCTCTATCCCAAATGGCACCTTATTAACTGTAAAGTGCACTACTTTTGACCAGGGAACAGTAGTGAAATATGTAGGGGATATGATGCCATTTGGGACATATCCTAAAGCGATTGACACCCCATTACCTTTACCAGTTAGACAACCACCCACCCCTCCTGAGTGCCTGTCTGACTGTTGTCTGTGTGTATCCAGATCACCACCAAGGAGGAGGTCAACTCTAAGCATGCCACCTCTATCAAGACGGAGCTGGAGCCTGAGATCTTCAGACCCAACCTCAGTGAGCCTAGCGAGCTGCTGGAGGCACAGCAGATAGAGAAGGTAATAACTCACACTGCTGACGGGCACAATGGCTTGATCCATGCCCATTGATTGTCAATGGGCTATTTCCTAAAGCAACGTCATGGTTGACCTTCAACCACAGGCCTTCAGCCATAGCAGTGCTGGCCCTCCCTGAGGAGCTATCTGTTTAGTGGCAGCAGGGTCTTGAGCCTCATCATTACAAGGCTGATGGTATAGTAGCTGAGTCAGATAATTTCTATGAATTGCAATACTGGGATGGTTGGGGTTTTCAGATAAGGTCTGTTCGGTGGGGTTAGTCTTCAGGAAAAAGGCATATTTTCATGTAGGCCAATAGCTGTTGGGGAAAATGGATTCTTGTGAGGACATGCAACAAAGGAAGGAGCCTTAAGAATGTGTGTGACTAGTCTGCAGCGCTCTTATTGTAGGTCTCTGTGGTCGACACTTAAAGCCTGTTCTCCTGAGACTGTTGTGTTCTGGGTGTGTGGAGCTCAGTTACTCTCTAACAACCAGCTGTGGGAAAAGGTCACTGCAGCTGTAATGGACCATTGATGTCTGTGGCCTTTTCTCTCTTTCATTTCTGTCCCCCCCCCCCCCCGGCGTCTGTCTCTTTTCTCCAGCTGGCGAAGAACCTCCCTCCCCGTACCATTGGATACCCCTGGACCTTGGCCTACGGCACCACCAAGCATGGCATGAGCATCAAGAGCCTTTACCGGGCCATGCAGGGGCAGGACACCCCCATGCTGTTGGTTATCAGGGACAGTGATGGTGGGGTGAGTGGGACAACAACACTTCTCTATTAGACCTGAATCCAAAGTCCAGATCTGTGCACGTAACTCAAATGTGTATATATATCCTCCATTAACTTAAATGTGTAGTTTATGCAAAAGTGTGAGACAAGCATGCTCATCAAAAGTTAGGATTGGGCCTTTGAGCTGTAATACATTACCATGGTTCCTTACTGTCAGTTTCCTGACCTGGTGTGTTCTGGTTGGTTGTGTTGCTGCAGGTGTTTGGTGCGTTGGCGTCCGAACCCTTCAAAATCAGCGAGGGATTCTACGGCACGGGAGAGACCTTCCTCTTCACCTTCTGTCCAGAGTTTGAGGTAGGCTGATCTCTGACCTCTCTGATTGGTGACCCTTATTCGGAACTGGCCAGTGTGGTCCAGTCACTTTTACTCCTCCTAATGTCTGTTGTAAACTCATCCAACCCTGCTCTGGTCTTAGCAATTAACATGCACATCGATAAGCATTTTCCTGAGAGGAGTACTAATCAGTTGTTTTCTTTATTAAATTAACGAGGCATCGTATTGTTATTAGTATGCCTCATTCTCATGACAATGAGGAGCTTATGTAAGATGGCATGAGGGTTTGTAATGATATATTTACACATGGTGACGTGCTATGTTTTGTGTTGACAGGTGTACAAATGGACAGGTGACAACATGTTCTTCATGAAAGGAGATATGGACTCCTTAGCTTTTGGTGGTGGAAGGTACGCTATTTTATTTTTATGTAAAAGTTTTATCTAGCAATAAACTTTGAAACTGGGTTGTCAGTTAACCTGTCTAGGACTGCTAGTGGAACCCCTCGCCAACATCCAATGAAATTGCAGGGCGCCAAATACAAATCAACAAATCTCATAAATCAATTTCTCAAACATACAAGTATTAGGCACCATTTTAAAGAGAGAATTCTCGTTAATCCAGCCACAGTGTCCGATTTCAAAAATGCTTTACAGCGAAAGCTCCACAAACGATTATGTTAGGTCACCGCCAACTCACAGAAAAACCCAGCCATTTTTCCAGCCAAAGAGATACAATTAATCACTAACCTTTGATGATCTTCATCAGACTTCATTTTACATAATACATGTATGTTTTGTTTGGTAAAGTTCATATTTAAAATCGGTGTTCCTTATGTAAAATCTTATTTTAATTTGGCGTGTTACGTTCAGTAGTTCCAAAACATGCAGTGATATTGCAGAGAGCCACATAAATTCACAGAAATAATGTTGATGAAAATACAACTATTATACATGGAACTTTAGATACACTTCTCCTTAATGCAACCACTGTGTCAGATTTCAAAAATACTTTACGGAAAAAGCATAATCTGAGAACAGCGCTCAGAGCCCAAACCAGCCAGAGAAATATCCGCCATGTTGGGTAGTCAACATTATTCATAAATAGCATTATAAATATTCACTTACCTTTGATCTTCATCAGAATGCACTCCCAGGAATCACAGTTCCACAATAAATGCTTGTTTTGTTCGATAATGTCCATTTATGTCCATTTACGTCCAATAGCTTCTTTTTTTAGGGCGTTTGGTAAACAAATCCAAAAGCGTGATCTGGTCCATTCAGACGAAATGTTCAGAAAGTTATATTACAGGTCGAAGAAACTTGTCAAACTAAGTATAGAATCAATCTTTAGGATGTTTTTATCATAAAAGTTCAATAATGTTCCAACCGGAGAATTCCATTGTCTGTAGAAAAGCAATGGAACGAGAGCTACCTCTCAAGTGAACGTACGTGACTGAGAACGAGGCTGTAGGCAGACCCCTTAGTCAAACAGCTCCCATCTGGCCCCCTTCACATGAGCAGCCTGAAACAACGTTCTAAAGACGGTTGACATCTAGTGGAAGCCTTAGGAAGTGCAAAATGACCCATATCCCACTGTGTATTCGATAGGGGTGAGTTCAAAAACAACAAACCTCAGATTTCACACTTCCTGTTTGTATTTTTTCTCAGGTTTTTGCCTGCCATATGAGTTCTGTTATACTCACAGACATCATTAAAACAGTTGTAGAAATTCAGAGTGTTTTCTATCCAATAATAATATGCATATATTAGCATCTGGGACTGAGTAGGAGGCAGTTCACTCTGGGCACGATATTCATCCAAAAGTGAAAATGCTGCCCCCTATCCCAAAGAAGTTAAGATGTTATGGTTAGTCTACATTGCACAGTCACTGCTAGGTGTGTTCAGAAGAGTAAAATGGCACCCATCGTCTAAAGTTTGTCCGAACAGACTCACAGCATGTATGTGATGTTCTTGCTGTCTGGATTGAGTCTCTGAAGATGCTGTGACGTGTTTGTGTTGATGTGTTTCAGTGGTGAGTTTGGCCTGTGGTTGGATGGAGACCTGTACCACGGCAGGAGTCACTCCTGTAAAACCTTTGGCAACCCCATGCTCTCCAAGAAGGAGGATTTCTATATACAGGACATTGAGATCTGGGCTTTTGAATAACAAAACCCACCACGGGAAAAGAGAGACTAAGCATCCCTACAATGGCATTGTTGTCTCAAACCTAACTGCACATCACCACCCTGCTCCAACCCACTGTCTGGGGCTCCCAGGACGGAGCCAGCTGAAGGATGCGTGTTGTGCGTTCATACGTTACTCCTGCAGTTATAACAGAGCTTTTCTTTGTGAATTACCTTGTGTGTATCTTGTTACAACTGTGTGCAGCGTCTTTGAGGAGGTGTACTGTCCTGTACTATACTGTGAGGCATCAGGGGATGTGTGGGTTTGTTAGAGACCGTAGAGACGTCTTGTTGCAGAACCAAGGAGAAGCAATCAGATCGCTCTCTCTGGCCTCAGCAGGAGATGATGTCGGCTCAGGTTTGGGATTGAGAGAGAAACTGCCGTAGTCCAGATTATCTGAATTTTGAGACACTCAAGGAACCCCGCCCCTCAGAACTTGGTTGAAGTCAGTCAGTAGGATGTTACTATATGTGTTGTTACAGGCCTTTAGTGCAGAGATCCAGTAATAAAATTAACAACGTGCGTTCCTTTGTTCTCAGAGGAGACAGTTGAACCTAACATAGTTCTGGTTGGTCTTCAAACACCTGAAGGAAGAATCTCAGCAGGATGATGAGGAAACTATTATGGGGGGGGGGGGTATTTTACATCTTTGGTTTACTTCTGAGGCAAGAACTACGTATAGAGTGTTGTGTATTGTAGTCCTATTGTTCACCATCACAGCACATAGCTAGAATCAGAATATTACCCATCGTCGTACTAATAATGTTCTGTTCAGTGGGTGTACTACGTGTGAGTTCAGCTACCACCGGCGCCCCTCGGGAGTCGTGTGTACTGTTCGTAGACAGTAATGTGTTGCAATAGATTTGTGGAATATGCAAATTACTGTCATGTGACCTCAAATAATCCAGGTTGGCGCTTTTCCTCGCCTGTCCGTGGCTCTTTATCAGAGAGGACTTGTAAAGCTTTCATGTCTTGATCCACAATTGCTTTTCTGGGTATAATTTGAAAAGCCTGAGACGTGGTTAACTGTTTTACATGCATATGACAATTGTATATTATTTATATAGGATTATATATAAATATATTATATAATTCATTATATGTTGCTGTTGTGTGACAGTGATCTTTTTGTGCTGATGTTTCAGCTGTTACATTATATTTGTATATAACCCTGTAAATTAATGTTAAAATAGTAGATTTGTTCCTATATAGAAACACATATATGATTGGTGGGTTGCTTCTAGCACTTGAATCTGGTCTAAAAGTGTTTATAAACCAGTTTCTTGGACTTCTAGTAGCAGTAGCTGTACAGTACTTTTTTGTTTAGAGTCATAAACATGTTAACTGTTAGTAGAAAGCTTGCTGCTATAATATTAAGGGTAAAGCTAAACTAATGCTCTGTGTAACTAAAGGGGAGTGAGGAGGCTGAATGTCAAAGAAGAATTGAACTCTCCTCACAAGTTCTGCTGAGTGGTGAGTCTTCATTAGTTGGTAGACTGACTGTTAAGACTGTGGGCTAAGAAAATATGTACAATTAAACTATTAAACACAGCAGCTTTCCTTCCCCTTTCTGGTCTTCCACACCAGTATTTGTGTCTGTGGAGTCACAAAGAATAACATGGATAAATCCTCCTAATTATTTTACAGGAACACAATGTATTATTGATGTATAAATTAATAAATAACAATAAAATTGTTGTAACCTGGGACTTGTCTGAGTTTGTATTGCTTTTAATCCCCTCCTTCCAGCATTTGCGTGAACTTTTTGATTGTATAGAGTGCCGCCTAGTGGACATTTGTATTAGTGCTCTTCAGGACTATTGGTCATCACCTTAGTAACATTCATCTTGTTTATTTTTTTTTAAAGTGGGTCGATTTGTAAAGATAAAACATGTCTCCAAAGGACAATATTTAACTCCATAATGGCTCATTTATTAAACCAAATACAATTCAGAGTAAATATTCTCACCAACACAGTAAAATTCTGTCATGAATTCTTCCCTAAATGCTGAAGAGATGGATGGGACAGTGGACCATTGGTCAGGGACTTGTTTTGTGGTGGGGCTAAATTCAACTATCCCAGGAACTGAATCAGCTCCCATCTCATTGTGCTCTTTGTTTGTGTTGCAACCCTCCCCTCCTCCAGCCACACAGGAGGGTGAATGTGTGTCACTTGTGATTTCTAGACACTCCAATCCTCAGACAGGCATTAAGTCACGCTTTTATTCCAGCAGGTGTTCACAACTGAAGAATTACTTTTTAAACAAGTACTAGAGATGTGTTGGGGTGGATCCCTTGTCACAATGTGTAAAACCCCATTTAAGGCAGGAAAACTATAACTTGGCAAAAGTTAAGGACAGGTGATCTTGAACCAATCAAACAGTTTAATACATAATTATTTGATTGTACATGTACAGTTAAAATAATGCACAAGGAACATGCTTTTTCAGAACAAAATAAGGATTCGTTTGGAATAAGGGTAGACAAAGAGCCAACTGTGTTTTGAGCCATTGGCATGGAGAGAAGAACACAAGCAGGAAGGACATGTTTTGTCCTTATGTTCAATTAGCAGCAAAGTGGTTAAACAGACACCTGTCGTCAGTCCTGCTGGTTATTTGCAATTAAGAGTTGCTAACGCAAACCTCTTACGCATTGTCTGTTACACTACGTAAATGCATGGTTGTGATGTAAATTCTGAATATACAAGGCGTTACTAAAAAATTGTCATCGTCAATTTAGACCTCGTCCTCAGAAGACGTCTTATCATTGGGCAGAGATAAAGACATGATCAAGGTCAAAGGCTTCAGCACTGAATAATGGTCACTTTAGAGACCTGTACAAGATCCCTGTTGACAGTGAAGATAGGATGGTGTAATATTAAAGAGGCTATACAGAACTTTTGCCTCTAGGGGTGTGCTTGAGACAAAAGGGATCCCTGGCGTAAATGGACAGAAACATTGTCCAGAAATTACATCATTGGACAGAAAGTGGCATGCCTCCCCACATCCAACAAAAAAGCAGAATTGTTGGCCTAAAACTAAGTGGTTTCATATAAATCATACATACAGCCAAATTGACTTGACAGTTAACTACACTTTCTTAGTGTATCTTTAGGTCACTGTACTGTTTGTATGTCATGTCACCATAAGGCTGGTGGTGTGTGTGTTCTCCACCAGGGGTCAGTGATGGCACTGCTCAGTAAATGTATTCACAAGAAACTAATTGGAAGAAAACAGGCAGAAAGAGGGTAGGGGCAAACCTGAACATCTTCGTATTCCATTGCAAAATGTTTTGCTACGTTTGTGCACTAATGAATACGACCCTGTTGTCTAAGGCTGGTGTGCGTTCCACTGAGTTAGGGCTCAGATTAGATCACTGCTCAGTACACCAGGTACTTGAACTCAGAGTAGATGAGGGGAAACATGACGGTACAGGCGCGGTACAGGATAGCTCCACTCGTGAATAAGGCTCGGGGTTTGGTGAACCACGACTCAGACTTGAAGTTGTAGTAGATGGCATACAAGGCCACGGCAAAGAAGTGTCCAATCAGAGTCATCGGATGGGGCGTCAACCTGGGAATAGAATGGATTGAGATCTAATTAAGACCATAGACAACTGATTGATTGAATTTGATCATTAATAGTAGCAGGCGGCCCAAGCCGGAGACAACATTACATACATAACATATTATTGAGGATAAAAACACAATAAGGGCTGAAGGCTTATTTCCAATGTGGTCCTCTAATGTCAATACAGGTGCACATACAGTAAACATTTACATACACTGAGTGTACAAAACATTAGGAACACCTGCTCTTTCCATGACATAGACTGACTGGGTGAATCCAGGTGAAAGCTATGATCCCCTTATTCATGTCACTTGTTAAATCTACTTCAACCAGCGTAGATGAAGGGGAGGAGACAAGTTAAAGAAGGGTTTTTAAGCCTTGAGACAATTTAGACATGGATTGTGTGTGTGCCATTCAGAGAGTGAATGGGCAAGACAAAAGATTTAAGTGCCTTTGAACGTGTATGGTAGTAGGTGTCAGGCACTCCAGTTTGAGTGTCAAGAACTGCAACGCTGCTGGGTTTTTCACACTCATCAGTTTCCCATGTGTAACAATAATTGTCCACCACCCAAAGGACACCTAGTCAACTTGACACAACTGTGGGAAGCATTGGAGTCAACATGGGCCAGCATCCCTGTGCAACGCTTTCAACACCATGTAGAGTCCATACCCCCAACGAATTGAGGCTGTTCTTAGAGCAAAAGGGGGTGCAACTCAATATTAGGATGGTGTTCCTATTGTTTTGTACACGCTATGAATATTTTACACACATATTTTGGGCTATTTTTTGAATGGGGAATATCACATTGACATACACAGTCAAGGATCAACTGTAACAGTTTTTAAAGTGTGTCAAACACATTAGTGAGACTCACACTGAGAGAAGACCAATGGGACCGTTGACACACTCCCCACCCAGCTTGAAGTAAAGGAAGCATGCCTTTCTCAGCTGGTGGAGAGAATCTGAAAGACACAAACACCAAACAGCTCATATGAATATGCATGTCAGCCATGAAGGAGATTATGCTAAATGGTACAGTATATCTCAGTGTAGTACCCTGCTGGTAAAATCCACAGCTTAACACTAAAAATTATTTCAGCAGAAATCATTTATTCTGAATATCTCCTAAATGTGCCTCTCTGTTTGCTATAATCGCCCTAGCTAAGTGTTTAGTGTCAGTAATTTAAGGTATACGACATGTACTGAGAAGAAGTACTGTACCGTTAGAAAACAAATGATTGAAGTAGAGACATTGGCAACAATTTAATTAAATCCTACAGGTATAGTGCATTATAATGTCGTTATAATACACCAAAAGACTTGGCATAACCATGTATGACCTTATTCTATCCATCATGTGTTGGCAGGGGATAGTAAAAAGGACAGAGAAGGAGACTCACTGTCTGTTGCAGCAAACAACTCGTACAGGGCTTGAGCCAACACATTCACCACAAAGGAATGTGATGACTTGCGTTCCCAGTGGAATTTTTTCTTTGCCTATTATGAAAAAATATATATATATTTTTTAGATGTTTTATATTTCAGCCTTATGCAGTAAATCCTAACATTGCTCTGTAACTATTCCTTTGACTACTACAACACTGCGGATTACAGAAACAATATGCCCTGTGGCGCACATAAAAAAAACTCCCTAACGTTCTGTGGTAGCAGGTGATTGCAATGCAATATGGACCCACATTCCACAAAACAACAATACACATTCCAACCAAGGCCATTCAAACAGTGATAATGTGTGTGGCGGAATCTGGTCTGGTGGAAGCTGACTCCGGACCACATATCCCCCTGGTCGGCCATTCTGTCTGAACCCCTCTACTGTCTATCCCTTCTCTGTAATACCCACTGTCCAATCATTAACATAATACTGACTGTAAGTCACTCTGGATAAGATGACCAAAATGTCATGGAAATGTAATAATCATAAGAAAGGGGGATGAGATTAGGGATGTGAGTTTACCTGGAGCATGGCTGTGTTGTCGTACAGGTCAGGGATGTTCTTCATCAGGCTCCTCCAGATCAGGACGTCGTTGAGGGCCACACTCATCCCTCCTCCGGTCAGAGGGTGTCTCATGTTGTAGGCGTCACCCAGCAGGAGCACACCTAGAACAGGACAAAGGCCCATGTTAGCCCCAGTCTACACCTCACTAACATTACACATTTACACTGCTAGAGGGACCATCTTTTTCAGCAAAATATCTGATCTGATCAGGCTTTTAAGCTACTTAGCTAAAGATAAAATAGTTTATCGACCATGCATTGAACTCTCCAAGGCTGCGTTCCAAATGGGACCCTATTCCATTTGCCCTTTAGGACACAGCCCAACACTGTGGTCAGTACTTGTGTCCTACCTGGCTTGTTGACTGGAGACGGAGGCAGGAAGCTTGCTGGCATAGACCTCAGCCGGTCGTTCTGCAGAGCCACCATGAACGGCTCCTTTAGGTGTTCTAGAGAAGAGACAACAGAGTCAGGTCTGAGGTCACACATTCATCACCATAAAGATGGGTGGATAAAGAACTGAAATCAACCCATAATGCCGTCATTTACTCTTTGTGTGTTGAAGCTCTCAAGCACATATTCATGTGGGTGCTTTACATTGGTGGTGGATATGGTTAGCTTGCCCTTAAGTCTCACGAGGCCCGAGGCCATCCTTCCATCCCTCCATACAGCAGGGTAGCCTAGTGGTTAGAGCGTTGGACTAGTAACTGAAAGGTTGTAAGAACGAATCCCTGAGCTGACAAGTTCAAATCTGTTGTTCTGCCCCTGAACAGGGCAGTTAACTCACTGTTCCTAGGCCGTCATTGTAAAAAGAATTTGTTCTTAACTGACTTGCCTAGTTAAATAAAGGAAAAAAATATATAAATAAATAAAATACAATGTAAGGGACGTTGAACACATGGGAAAGATATGCTGTTTAAACCTCTATACTGTATACCCTAAATTCCTTACCTGGTAGTTGTGGGTGTATTTTCTCAGCCATGTACTCGGTAAGGTTCCTGGGCATCTCTCCCCTGATGTCCACCAGCACCCTGGTGTCTGAGGAGGAGATCTGGTAGATGAGGACAGGGCTGGGGTTAGCCAGGACCAGCTCAGCATGGTGGGGCTTAAACTGGGGAGAGTTCTGACAAGGAGAGGACAGAAAGGAAATACATTAGTCTGACTGCAATCTATCAATAGTTTGTTTGGTTGGTTGGTAAAAAGTGTCTGCTAAATGACACGTTAGTTGTTTGGTCGGTCGGTCGGTTCATTGATTCGCTCGTTCATTCATTCATTCATTCATTCATTCATTCATTCATTCATTCAATATAATACTTGAACAAACCTTCATGATACATCCAACAAAGTGAGAGGAGGTCTGGGCCTTCCCAGCTACCAGGCTCTTCCTGAACTTTGAGAAACAGCCGTCAGCTACTACAGTTACTGCTGCATGGACCTCCTATGGGACAGGTTAACACAATTACAACAGTTAAAAACACATCTGTTACACTGCTTGTCTTATCAATGGATCCTGGTGAATTGCTAATCAATAGGTGTAAATACTGTCAAGTGTAATTGTAAGTATCAGCATGGGGCTATTTTACACAGCAACGGCTATCTAGAGAGAACCAGAGTATAAACTGCATCGCAAGCTTAGAGGTGACCTTTGTGTCTCCTGTCTCCTTGTCCCTGTACTGCACTCCTGTCACACAGCCATCCTCTTCCTCCAGGCTGGACACGGTGCCTTCTATGAGCGTAACACTAGGGGAGAGCAAAGTACCAGTTATTAAGAAACAGTAGTTATAGTGACGGTATTAATAGGGACAGGTTCTTCTGATCACATGACCTGACAAGGAAAAGGATAATCAGCCTATAAGAACTAAACCCTGGAGTTGGTCCTGGTCATGTGGTCAGGAAAAACATGTGGCCTTATTGATAGTAATGACATATCCAACAGGTATAGTGAAGGTTCTCTCCCAGCCTTACTTTGGCTCAGCGAGGGCGGCTCTGCGCAGGCCCATGATAAAGCGTCCGTGGTGAAAGGCCCTGCCACACTGGATACTGCTGTCTGCCTGGGGATATGGGATCTCCACCTCTGTGCTGCTCTCGATGTCATGAATCACATAGCCGTTCACCACGTGGGCATCCAGCCCCTCCACTGAATCTGAGAGGAGAGCCCAGGGTTAGGCAAGGGTGATGAAACACTTTTCATTATTCATTTAACTCAGGTCTTTAGTGGCAAAAAAGAATGTCTTTACATTAAATAGGGACTTGGGTGTCTTTGCTACAGTTTGTTTGGTCCCACTTTAAACAAACAACTTTTAAAGCCTTTATAGGGCCTTTATTAAGTTGTCATAAGCCCTATATAGGTCCTGCCTTGCTCGTTGAACACAGCCCCCATTTAATGAAAGGGCTTATTGAGAGTCAGCCCATTGGTTGTTTCCCCACGCTATCACCTTTTTACATGTAGACCCCACACTAAAATATCTGTAGTCCATGCTCCAGAGACCACTCACCCTCCATTCCCAGTTCTCGCAGGGCCCTGTATCCACCAGGCTGCAGCAGCTCTCCCACTATCCTGTCAGGCTCCTTCAGGTCCCTCTCTATCACAGTGACCCTCCGGCCGTCCCGGGCCAGCACTACAGCCATGGCCGACCCCAGGACTCCCGCCCCTACTATGATCACATCCGGCTCCTGAGATGCAGGAGAGTCCCCTGTTGCTGGGGGGCTCTCCATGGCTGAGGAACACACTCTTTTCCTCCTGCCACCTCCCTGTTTAGAGAGAAAGCTAGGTTGTTTTTTTACCATAGAAGGTAAAAAAAAAAAAATACTCTTTGGACTATAATTGGACACTATTTTATTGTGTATAGTGTATAATGAAGTCGGCCAATATTCTAGTTTATTTCTTGTTTTTAGTCGTCAACAGATTGTACAGTTATCATTACTCACCTTCGTTGACGCGCTCTCTCCACTCCTGTGCCTGACAGCTGAGGGTTTCGGTATAAATGTATTGATGACCGGTAGGGATAATAAAAGTTCCAGCGGTAATTGTAGAATTTGGGGTACCTTGCATGTATGTCCGTGGTACCTGACATAGGATAGCAGCATTCCCACTGCCAAGAACACTACAGCCGCCAGGATTATCTCTTTGTGAGCATACTCCAAAACTGCGTCGCATTTCTTATAAATGTAGGTGAAACTTGCAATTCCAAGAAAAGTCCACATATTTGTTATATTATTAAACTAGGCTACTTGAAATGAATAGGCTAACTCATTCAATAAATTACCACTGCTCAGAATGTTTCCTAACATATAACCTGAAACTAAATTGCAAAAACAAAAAGTAGCCGAGATCATGGAATAGAATAAAGTACGCAATAAAATATTATCACAGTTCAACAGTTATTTCAAAAATAGCAAATATTCCATCTACTGGCGTAGACAATTGAGCATCCTATTTCAGTTGCTTTAGCAGATCGTAGGCCTAGTAATATTTCAAATATATCCGTTAATCAAAAAGAAAAGTATTCAAAACCATTACAATTATTCCACCAGACATTTCAGATGGTTTCAGAGGATGCTAAATATTATATGATAATGAGATAGGTAGGAACTTCTGGTTCGCAGGTTTGGTGTCCCGCCCTCTCTGTATCTGAACCGTCCAATCAGGAACAGCACATCGGTGAGCAGAGCTCACGCTATCTGGCCATTGGCCAATCCTCGGCTGCTGGTTGGAGCGCTGGCTGAGAGAGGATAGTATGATGTGATGTCACTGGAAAGGTGTCTTATGGACAGGTTTCTGTGTTTGCAAACATTGCCTGGCGATGGCGATACGCGAAAGTTAGTGGCAGATCAAGGGGAAGTTCTTATAGAACATGGGGGAAAAGACTATATTTAATTGTTGCTTATGAGTGCATTTCATACTACTTTTGGATTATAATTGGATTTGAAACCTTGTATGAATGCCCTGCTTAATAATAATGCTAGGTTCATCGCAAATTACCAGCATTATACTATACTACACTTCACCTTCAACCAGTAAAATGGCTTTTGCTATAGCCAATATCAATGAGCGTTAGCATTCTAGCTAACAACTGCTGCATCCAAAATAGCTATTTTGCAACTATCACAACCAAATAATCTTAGCGACTGTTCAAGCAAGAATCAAAACATAATTGTAAGCTTATGGAGAGCCCCAAAAAGTTATTTTAAGAAGTAATACAAACGTAAATGTAGGCTATGTTGAATGCGCGCAGATGGCGATGGCTTTCTTACTGTCAGTGTGTCGTATACTGGAAAGGTGTC
Source organism: Oncorhynchus masou masou (assembly GCF_036934945.1). Taxonomy (NCBI): domain Eukaryota; kingdom Metazoa; phylum Chordata; class Actinopteri; order Salmoniformes; family Salmonidae; genus Oncorhynchus; species Oncorhynchus masou. The sequence goes on along the minus strand of NC_088241.1, from coordinate 13,849,618 downwards.
TATTAGTCTACAATTGTACACTATGGAGGAAGTTACCAAACCGGATCAAAGTCAGTACTCTTTGCCAGACATAGGAAATAACTCTTATGGATTGTGTTACATGCCGGTATTTTGCCTTGGGGTGATTATGTAGGATTGTGAGGATATTAATACAAACATGTATTGTTATTTCTGAGGTCATCCGGGTGTATCGTCGGACAGGGCCACAGTGTCTCCAGACAGCTCCAGGGTAAGCCTCCAGTTTTTATGCTACTGTCTCTAACTCTGAATGATCGGCTATGAAAAGCCAACTGACATTTACTCCTGAGGTGCTGTCCTGTTGCACCCTCGACAATCACTGTGATTATTATTACCTGACCCTGCTGGTCATCTATGAAAGTTTGAACATCTTGGCCATGTTCGGTTATAATCTCCACCCAGGACAGCCAGAAGAGGACTGGCCACCCCTCAGAGCCTGGTTCCTCTGGGTTACTTCCTAGGTTCTGGCCTTTCTAGAGAGTTTAACCTAGCCACTTTGCTTCTACATCTGCATTGCTTGCTGTTTGGGGTTTTAGGCAGGGTTTCTGTACAGCACTTAGTGACATTGACATAGGGCTTTATATCTTTGATTGATTTATGTTGGGCAGCCTTATTAAATATTGTATGTTTTTTTAAAGTATTTTGGCCAAGACATCAACCTTTTTAATGTTACTCTAACATTAGAAGCTAAAAAGCAACACTATATATATATATTTATTTTAATAACTATAATAGTAATGCAAAGCACTGACACAATAGGGGTTGCTTCTTTTTATTCAACTCCAAGTATGAAAAACTGGTCAATTAGTTAATTCCTTAATTCAGTATTTGAAATGCCATGTAATTTATACTAAATTAAATTCATATTTCTGGTCTTTCTATTGATGGCCTCATAATCTAATCATATGTCAACATTACAGGAGTGTGCATTAAAATAGTCCACATTCACAAGACTCCTCCACTGATTAATTCTTTATACTATAACTGTAATAATAGTTAGTCATGTGAAACTACATCACTCTCTAAGCATACTATTATGAAAGGTCTGGATATACCACTCAGGACAAGGGATTTCGTGGTCAAACAAGACTTCACCACATGTCTTCAAAGGTAGTGGTTAAAGACCGTTTCATATTTCTCCTGTTTGCCTGATGTGACTTTGGGCTCCCCATTTTGCTTGACAAAGTCCTGAGAATAAACAACAAAAACTGCCATTAACATTATACTTATTTGGTAGCATTGAATCAACAGTGTTGTTACAAACACATGAGTGCTGTAGAGATGGTACTATGTTGTTATTCCACTAGTGACCTCACCTCCAGCTCCTCCAATGAGGTGCTGCCATCCTCTACTTTCTGACCAATCCCATGGCTGAAGCTCATGTAGCGCTCCTGTCAGAAGACAGCAATGTTTTGTGGGAAAGCTTATACAGCTTGAGCATAGCTAGCTAATACATAAGCATTCTTTAGCACATATACTACATTTTGTCTCCTTGCAATGCCAACATACCTGGTAAAATAAGGTTAAGTGCATGAACGAATGAACATATTAATTTATATATTGTCTTAGTACCTTGACCATCCCAGTGATTAAGTGAATACGTGAACGAATGAAAATGATGCCTCATTACTTTGACCATGCTGGTGATAACTCCTTCCTCTATGATCCTGACCGCGTTCCTCAGGCCGCGTGCGAAGGCGTCCATGGCTCCGACGTGGGCTATGAACAGGTCCTCCAAGTCCGTGGACTCCCTACGCACCTTAGCATCGAAGTTCAGACCCCCCGGCTGCAGACCACCCTGCTCTATCACAGTCTGGGGAGGATAAAACAATACATTGTCTTACGTTCTTACCTGCTGACATTCTGATAGGTATCATCATGAAATAACTGTTTATTAGTAATTGTGTGTGTGTGTCCATTATCTCCTATGTCACCTTCATTATCATGGTGGTGTTCCTGATGTCCATGGGGAATTGGTCTGTGTCCCAGCCCAGGTCAGGAGAACCCGTGTTGGAGTCCACAGAGCCCAGCATGCCAAACCTACACACCAGAACAACAGGCTTATTAGGTTAACTGGACTGGAACATCCAGATTACCAGGAATGACATCAACTACCCTGTCCAAAAAATACCACTAGGCCTTACCCCCTATGCACTTTTGAAAGGTGTAAGAAATATGGTGAAAATTATACCTCCCCTATCATTACATCTACCCTATCAGAGGGCAAGGTGGAGAATTAACATATTGATTCGACCTATCAAATCTCTTCAGACCTACACAAGTCCATCAAGGTAGAGAGCAGGTGATGGGGGTCGGTTTGGGAAACGTGAAAGTCAACATGGCGACTTACACAGAGGCCATGACGACGTCGTGTTCATAGGAATGCCCAGCCAGAGTGGTGTGGTTGGGTTCGATGTTCAGTTTGAAATGGCTGTCCAGGTCATAATGCTTCAGGAAGCCTATGACACTCATTGCATCTATAAAAAGGTGAAACAGCAACATGTTCAAAGCAATGTAACATGGAAATTAAAGGCATCAGAGATTTTCTAGCATCTAATTTTTTAGATGTGGTTAGTAATGCAGATAAACTGACTCTTGAGGGCCTCCATAGTTCAACAGTAACCACATTGTAAGGATGTGTACATTATGTTAATGTTGTGTTATACACCTAAAAGCCTTACCATAGTCGTATTGATGTTTGCATGGCTCTTTGGGCTTGGGTTCAATGAGGAACTGGCACTTCAACCCTATCTTCTCCTTGTACTCTGATATACAAAAATACAATCAGATTATCATCTGAAAATGGTAGGTGACAGTTAAAAGTTGGTACAGTATTATGGTAACAATGTATTACACACACAGCAATGCTAGCTACTTACTGACAGTCATTTTGAAAAAGTTTGCCATATGTTTCAGTTCAGCGCCAACATCCGTGTTGTGTATCGAATAAAAACCCTCCCTGCCGCCCCAGAAGACTGCACAAGGAGACAAAAATACATGCACCAGGTTAGGTGGTAGCAAAGACAGGGTCAGTGAAATCATGGTGGTAAATTATGAGATATTATTTCTTCTCTCATCTCACCAAAGTTCTCTGCTCCCAGCTTCTTGGCTACATCCAGTCCTTTCTTCACCTGGGCCCCAGCATAGGCCAAAACATGGCAGTCAGGGTTGGTTGCTGCTCCATTCATGTACCTATGGTTTTAGCAATAAATACAACATTAATTAAAAGAAATGTAGGCTCCAAGTCGAATGGCAAAGAGATGGCTTCATTGTGAAAGATGGACAATTAGACATAAATATTGTGAAAAACAATGCACATAGCCAATAATATACCATATATCCTCTATTATACAGCCTACAACAGATTATCATCTCTTCTACTTTGAAGTGTAAAAATAACCCTTGGAGTGTAAAAATGACTAAGCTTGATGAGGAAAGCAGACCTTGAGTGAGCAAACAGATTGCAGGTGACCCACAGCACCTTGACCCCAGTCCTATTCTGCAGCTGCAGGGCCAGGTCTGTCATCTCATCCAGGTTGCTGTTGGACTCCTCCAGAGTGCTTCCCTCAGGGGACATGTCCCTATACAACAGGATGGATAGGAGGGTAACATAGATCAGTTAGTATACAGTTAGACCAAGCATCTTGGACGGTGCAACCTATTCAAGGCATAAATGGCCACTCTATCCATGTCTCTACCGACTACCAAGAAGATGATTGATTTGATACTATAGGAACAATGTGACAATACCTGTCATGAAAGGTGTAGTACTTCACCTGAAAATAACATACACATTAATCTATATGGGTTAGATGTTTTTTTTTAATTAAAGCTGTACATTCTTAAAGACAAAATGTTAAAAGGTACAGTATTTGGGTGGAAGTTCACTCACACCAAGTTTGGTGAAGAACTCAAAGGCTGCATGGAGTCTCTTCTTGGCACATTCCATGGGGGTAGCACCCTCATTCCAGGGTCTGTGTTGTGTCTGGAACCCAAAAGGGTCGGCACCTGGTGGTGGGTCGAATGGAGGAAAACAAAATACATCACATGAAGTTATCGTGACAGACCCATGATGAGAGATCGGGGTTGTTTTTTTTAATGAAAGAGACAGTGCTTTATTGAATTAAATGTACAAATGTTTCTGTAGTCTATGTACAGTATAAATGAGAGTGACCTGAAGCAATCAATGTGAACATTCATTACCAGTCCCACAGAAGGAGTGCCAGTAACATACTGAGAATCTCAGCCAGTCCTCCATACGTCTGCCCAGCAGCACCTGCACAGGTGAACAGTTATATGAAGCCTGCTGGGAAAACCTCAGTTGGGATCATTCAGGTGTGTAAAGGAGGTAGAGTCTCACTGTGCAACAGAAAGACAACAGACACTTCCATGACACACACAGCTCTTTTTCATGTTTGCCACACCTACTTCGTCTGCATTGTAGTGTTGGAAACACAAGACGTTTCGAGCTCCAGCGTTGGGTATATAAGGAATCTTCGGAATACCTGTGTGATACATTAGGTTAACCCAGAACTAAAATCTCACACAGTGCTTGATTTGGGAAGGAGCTCACGGGAATTGAGTACCGGCACCTCAAATGTTCTACTGCTTGATCTCCTGTTCCTCTTATAGAATATTGGCTCAAACTTATTGTGGCGCTGCTGCACCTAAATATAAACACTACCGGCACCCAAAATGAGTACCCGTGTTGTGCCGAAAATCTCCCCCCTGCCAGAATTCTCTCCCCCTTCGAGTGAACGTGCACACACTCAATTCTTCATTGCTGCGACTTGTTTGCTAGTTGAGATTTCTGCTCTTCACTCCGTTGTTTAGCATACATTTCACTGGTCTTAATAGCAGAAAGCATGTTTTATTTGTGTCTTCAAGGCAGCTGTCAATGATTAAGTTAGACTGCGTTTCATTTGATATTTTTTTATGGCGGTTTGATCACGGGGGAGGCACTAGTAATGTCTGCAGTTTTCGGCTTGGCTATTTGTTTCAAATGTATTAGTCTATAAATAAATATCTTTGCCAAAATTCGTCATCTCTCCCATGTCTTATTCGACTAGTAGTTGTTCTGAAATGTGGATTTCGGCAGGCAAGAAAATGGTCTTTCCGAAACCCTCCCCCCTTCAAATGTCCTTAATTTTGTGGCTAGAGTCAAATACTGTCTGTGGCACACATCAGAATCAAATACTTTATATAGAACAAACTTCACGCCAGGAGAAGCAAACGAAATTAATAATTAATGTATGTGTGTTATATTAAACATATAGGGAGTTAAATGTAGGCAAGCAATAAACATTTCAGAACAACTACTAGTCCAATGAGACATGGGAGAGATGACGAATTTTAGCAAAGAGATGTATTTATAGACTAAAACACTTGAAACAAATATCCAAACCGAAAACTGCAGGCATTACTCGTGCCTCCCCCGCGATCAAACCGCCTTAAAAAAAATCTAATGAAACGCAGCCTAACGTGATCATTGACAGCTGCTTTGAAGGACACAAATAAAAAAGATCAGTGAAATGTAGGCTAAACTGATAACGGAGTGAAGAGCAGAATCAAGCAAAAAATAAAACATTACCTTGGAAAATCGGGTTTCCCTGTAAATATTGCAGAAACTTCACATTTATAAAGCATCTAACTGCCATGCACGACGAAAAACAATTTCAGTTATTTTTTGGTGAATGCATGAAACTTCCAATCTCAGCTTTTGTTTGCATGGTCAATTGCCACTGACTTAAAGCCTATATAAAACCGATATTGAGGAAGAAGTGTTCTATAATTGAAGCAAAGAATGATTACCAGCAAAGAATTCTGTTTCCATAGCGATGTCAAATACTTTTAAGAACTTCAGATCATCTCTGAGTTTTCCTCTCGAAGTTCCACTTCGTCTTGAATGAAAATAAGAAACGCAATCTTCACATCTACCACATGGTGTCTCTGGAAACCAGCAGAACAATAACCGTTTAAGATTTTTGTCAAAATAGTATTTTTTGGTCCCGTTTGACAGCATCAAACCGCCTTTCAAAACCCAGACTAGTCAGCTCTATCTCCGTCTTCTTTGGTCAACGCTAACTGTCATTCCCAAACTCCGCGGTAGACTTTGGATCTGATAGGCTAATCAATACATTGCAACATTATTGCAGTCATTCACATTGTACGACTTCTTTAGGGCTCCATTTACTACAGTTCTAGTCTTCAGTAGCAAGATTATGAAGACAAACAGAACTATGACTGGGTGAATCTCGAAAGGTCATGTTATAAATCAGGGTAAACGAGATTATATAACAATGTGCAAACAAACATGTAAGACATAATATTATGCAGCCAGGGCATGTTCAATATCTGTTGTTTATTTCAATTACAATTGATCTTTTACAAAATATCTGATGCAGAAACATCAACGAAAAAAAGTAGAAACAAGACAACACCATATACACTATTCCATAAATACATATTTACATACATTATAGTAGTAGTAGTATATAGAATCCAACAGAAATTTGGTCTGGAATCCCAGGTGGAATCTGTCAGCAGCAGAAAATATTTCTATGTGCACCTTTAAAGCCCTATATCATTGGTTACTTTCAAAATGGCACCCTATTCCCATGATAGTGCACAACTTTTGACCAGGGACTGGTCAAACGGTGTATACTATGTAGGGAATAGGGTGCCATTTGGGATGTACACATTTTTCTCCCAGTACCCAATACAGTTTCCACAGCACATTATGAAACCATGTTTTGCATTGGTTAAGGATGTTACTTACGTTACTTACAGTCATTCTTTTCATAAACAACACACACTTTTGCATAATATAATGGAAGGCAAAACAAATACCACCAAATACCAGGCACTGTAGGATGGAGGCACTTGTGCACCTACTGTAACAAGACTGGTTTGGCATCGTGACGTTTGGCACATGAGGGTGGTAGACAGTGGTCCTGTACTGTATGTGTGTGTGAGGTGGTGGGAATCAGGGTACTAGTCAGTTTTCAATTCTGTCAATTCAATACATTATTTAAAATTTAATGAGTTGAAAATTACCCCATTCTTTTCAATGAAGATGTTTCCCTTCATGAATTAAAATCAGTGCCTGAACTGACTCAATGGATCTATTCCCATACCATGGTGAGAAGAAGGAGCAGTCTCTTTATGACTTGGTGGGACTGAGTTCTGGCTGTATGTCTGTCTGTGTGAGCTCTTTCTTCTTCGTCCTCTTCTTTTTGCCTCGGCAGGGCTTGCAGAGGCAGCACAGGACGCAGGGTGAAGCCAGCAGGAGGAGAGGAGAGGCCAACAGCATGATGACACTGACGCCAACCAGGATGCCCACCACCTGCCCAGAGGACAAGGTTTACACACACACAATAGCACACACAGGGTGTTTAGCAGGAGGCCAATAAATGTGAACGTCACATACAAAATGGCAGGCCAATGACTGTTGATTCAGGCATACAAGAAAACTTGATATAGCAAAACACAGATTTCCTGGTTTACTGGAGTGTAAAATGAGAAGAGTCACCTCACCTGTGTTCTGTTCCACATGACGGAGGCTCGGGAGTGGCCCAGCTTGTTTCTGCATGGCCCCTTATCATAGTGCCTCAGAAATATATCACCCTAAACATATAACAACAGTTATCATAGTACCTCAGAAATATATCACCCTAAACATATAACAACAGTTATCATAGTGCCTCAGAAATATATCACCTTAACATATAACAACAGTTATCATAGTGCCTCAGAAATATATCACCTTAACATATAACAATAGTTAACATAGTACCTCAGAAATATTTCATCTTAACATATAACAACAGTTATCATAGTACCTCAGAAATATATCACCTTAACATATAACAACAGTTATCATAGTGCCTCAGAAATATATCACCTTAACATATAACAGTTATCATAGTACCTCAGAAATATATCACCTTAACATATAACAACAGTTATCATAGTGCCTCAGAAATATATCACCTTAACATATAACAACAGTTATCATAGTGCCTCAGAAATATATCACCTTAACATATAACAACAGTTATCATAGTGCCTCAGAAATATATCACCTTAACATATAACAACAGTTATCATAGTGCCTCAGAAATATATCACCTTAACATATAACAACAGTTATCATAGTGCCTCAGAAATATTTCATCTTAACATATAACAACAGTTATCATAGTGCCTCAGAAATATATCACCTTAACATATAACAACAGTTATCATAGTGCCTCAGAAATATATCACCTTAACATATAACAACATCAGAAATATTTCATCTTAACATAGAGGAATACAGTATCACCATTAACATACAACATGTAGGTTCAGACTTATTGAAGCATTTATAACTGTATGTGGACTTACATCCAGGTTCTGCAGACAGTACCAACAGAAGGTGTGTTTGCAGCTCTTACACAGCATCTGGGCACAGCCTTGGTTCCTCTCGATGTACACACCACACATGGGGCACTGCTTGATGGGCAGATCAGAGTCACTGCATGACCGGCCCCATGGGACAGGTGGATGAGAGGTGGGGGAAATGGGGGGAGAGGTAGGGGGAGAGGTGGTGGGGGAGGTGAGGGAGAGTGGGTTTAGACAGAATTAGAATAAGAATGTTAATAATATCTATACATTATAGAGTAAATATAATTATATGGTGGGTTAAATCATGGGAGCTGAGGCACAGACTGGTATCTTTATTTAGCACTAATGTTAATTGGCGGCTTAACTTAATTTATTTGGGGAGAAGAAACCAGTTGACTGAATACCATGGTACGAAGGGATTGAATTAACTGCATTGTATTACTAAATGAACAAATAGTGTTAATCCCCCACAACAACATCAAAATGGCATTCTGTCTCTCAGACTTTGGGGCTCAAATCTAAGATTTTAGAACACTTTCTGGTCTTGTCTGATGCTGTTATACTTCAGTACATTAAATCCATCGATTCAAGGACATTTCCTCCAGTACATGAGGCACTTCGCGTTACCAAAGAAACGGAAGTAGATTCACTGACTGACTCCCCTCTATGGCAGGGATACAATGGCATTCCATTAAGCTTTCCTCCACACCTTCCAATACCACACACACACACACACACACACACACACACACACACACACACACACACACACACACACACACACACACACACACACACACACACACACACACACACACACACACACATTGAAGGGTGGAAGGGGTGGAATACTGTATAGAGAGAGGGACACTGACAGAATATCTGAGGATCACACTGAGCACACTAGAAATGGCACTGGGTGTAGCTCGCTTGTCCAAAAGGCCAAGACACTCTTACCAAATTGTTCATTTGACTTATTTCCAAAATGACTAGCAACAGTACTGCCAACTACTACTTCAATCAGCAATATTTTTACCACCAAGGTGCCCTGACTGTGACTGACTTACCTGCTCTCTGAGGCAGGCAATGATGATGTCATAGGCTGGTGATCGGGGCAGGTGTGCCCGTCCTGCCAGGGCCCTCTACAGCCAGAGCAGAAGACGGTGTGGCAGGCTGGACAGGGAACGGACGTAGGCTGGCCCTCTGAGCTGGGCCCAACGCTGCAGACAGCCTGGCACTCCAGCACCGGGCACCATGCTCTACTAGGGTCCAGCTGCACCCCTGAAACATATCAAACCAATAATGTACATAAACACATGTATGTCCATGTATGTACAGTGGGGCAAAAAAAGTATTTAGTCAGCCACCAATTGTGCAAGTTCTCCCACTTAAAAAGATGAGAGAGGCCTGTGATTTTTATCATAGGTACACTTCAACTATGACAGACAAAATGAGAAAAAAAAATCCAGAAAATCACATTGTAGGATTTTTAAAGAATTTATTTGCAAATTATGGTGGAAAATAAGTATTTGGTCATTAAAAAAAGTTTATCTCAATACTTTGTAATATACCCTTGGTTGGCAATGACAGAGGTCAAACGTTTTCTGTAAGTCTTCACAAGGTTTTCACACACTGTTGCTGATATTTTGGCCCATTCCTCCATGCAGATCTCCTTTCTACATTTTGTTGTGTTACTGCCTGCATTTTGCATTTTAAATTGGTTAAATTGAGATTTTGTGTCACTGGCCTCCATACCCCAAAGTATAATTATATATATTTTTGGGAAGTTTGTACAAATTTAAATTTAAAATTAAAAGCTGAAATGTCTTGCGTCAATAAGTATTCAACCCATTTGTTTTGGCAAGCCTAAATTAGTTCAGGAGTAAAAATTTGATTAACAAGTCATATAATAATTTGCATGGACTCACAATAATAGTGTTTAACATGATTTTTGAATGACTACCTTATTGCTGTACCCTACACATACAATTATCTGTAAGATCCCTCAGTCGAGCAGTGAATGGGTAAAAAATAAATAATCTGACATTGAATATTACACTTGGTGTATCAATACACCCAGATCTACAAAGATACAGGCACCTTCCTAACTCAGTTGCTGGAGAGGAAGGAAACCGCCCAGGTGCCTCACCATGAGGACTATGGTGACTTTAAAACAGTTACAGTTTAATGGCTGTGATAGGAGAAAACTGAAGATGGATCAACAACATTGTAGCCTGTACAGAATACAAATATCTCAATGCATGCATCCTGTTCCCAATTAGGCACTAAATGTGGCAAAGAAATTAACTTTATGTCCTAAATACAAAGCATTATGTCAAGGGAAAATCCAACACAAGACATCACTGAATACCACTCTTCATATTTTCAAGCATGGTGGTGGCTGCATCATGTTATGGGTATGCTTGTCATCGGCAAAGACTAGAGAGTTTTTTAGGATAAAATTAAACAGATTAGAGCTAAGCACATGAACATTTTAGAGGAAAACCTGGTTCAGTCTGCTTTCCAACAGACACTGGAAGACAAATTAATCTTTCAGCAGGACAATAACCAAAAACTGGCCAAATATACAAATATACACAACATTGGATGTTCCTGAATGGCCTATTTACAGTTTTTACTTAAATCGGCATGACAATCTATGACACGACTTGGAAATGTCGGTCTAGCAATGATCAACAACCAACTTGACAAAGCTTGAATAATTATTTAAAGAATCATGTGCAAATATTGTACAATCCAGGTGTGCAAAGCTCTTAGAGACTTACCCAGAAAGTCTCACAGCTGTAATTGCTGCCAAAGGTTACTCTAACATGTATTGACTCAGGGGGTTAACTACTTATGTAATCAGGATATATTAGTCTCTTTTATTACATTTTTTTTTACAAATGTTACAATACTTCCACTTTGACATTACAGAGTATTTTGTGTAGATCGTTGAAAAGAAAAGACAATTAAATCCATTTGAATCCCACCTTGTAAAAAGTCAAGGGGTGTGAATACTTTCTGAAGGCACTGTAGGCCTGCTTATCCTAGATGTGCCAGGGCAGGGATTTCAGTGGGGTTTATAACTGCTTTCATGTTGTCCTTATCAGCGGAGCACCATAACAACATATTTTGTGCACTTTGTTAGAATTGTCCTAGATCCAATTTTTTAAGGTTTTTGATTTATGACTGAACGGTGACGAATATTGGTTTCAGTGTGTTGTTGTTTCAAGGCAAACCAACCAAATGTCAAACCAGCTGGGACTTTTTCTACACTGTTTTCTTCTCTTCACGCTCTCAGAAATGACTTTTGTCTCTAAACTAAAGCCAACAACAACCAACCATATTTCTTAACCAACAAAAACAGCAGACAGACAGAGCAACAACAACTTCATAATATATAGTAATTATTCAACTGCTATTTATAAATCGCCTTATGCTAATCTGGTATCTTGACGAACCGTCTAGTAGCTACTAGAGTTACAAGAACCTTTTAGCTGGACTGGGATGGCGTGGGAGGGAGTCAAGATAAGGACTAGAGGGAGTCTCTCTCGGTACTATAACCCCACAATATGCCAGGCATGTTGATAATAGAGGCAGGCTCAGATCAGCTCAGCTCACTGCCACCAGATGGCCCAGACCTGAAATAGCCTGGTTGCCGTGACAGCCGTCACCAGTCACCTCACCAGCATGCTAAAGCTAATGAACGGTACCGTACCTCGTTCAAACTCCAGCCGCTGGTACAGTTCAACCAGATCCGCAGGGGCAAAACAGGCGATCTGCAAAACAACACAAAAAAATAACAGAATGGATCACGTCTGTGATTATGTCATTAAATCCACCTTATGTATATACTGTATACTGTACTCGATACCATCTCATCCATCTTGCCTATGCCGTTCTGTACCATCACTCATTCATATATCTTTATGTACATATTCTTCATCCCTTTACACTTGTGTGTATAAGGTAGTAGTTGTGGAATTGTTAGGTTAGATTACTCGTTGGTTATTACTGCATTGTCGGAACTAGAAGCACAAGCATTTCGCTACACTTGCATTAACATCTGCTAACCATGTGTATTTGACAAATCAAATTTGATTTGATTTGAAATCAAAGGATGACCAGCCTGGTCCCAGATCAGTTTATGCTGTATTGCCAACTTCTATGGTCATTGTCACAAACAAATCTGAGAACAGGCTTTAATATAATGCATTCCACATAAATGAAATGTATTGCATTCTATAGAAATGCAGAATTTAACCAGGGATAATCATTTCAAGAGAAGAGCGGTTGATTACCAAACTCTCTGACCTGAACGCAACACTACATTGGCTTGTGCTGTAGAGTATTTACCATTTACACCTGACAATGACATTTGCAAGTTCAAGGTGTGGTGAAAGGATGTAAGATGTAGAAAGGTTTGGCAAATTGATCTTACCCAATGGTACCCAACCCTACTAGTGGTAACAGGCAAATACATATGAGTGTAATAGCAAAGTAGCAGTGTAATAGTCAAATGGTCTAAACATTGATGTGTACCAGTGGTTCTTTGAATGTGTCCAAAATGGCACCCTATTCCCTATATAATTCCCTATGTGCCCTGGTCAAAAGTAGTCCACTATAAAGGGAATAGGGTGTCATTTGAGTCACAGGCACAGTAGAACAGCACAGTAGAACATCTAGTATAAGCCTAGTACCTCTGAGTGGAGTAGGACTCCTGTCCTCTGACAAGCCATGTCTGGACATGTGACTGGGCTTCCCCCACCCTCCCGGATGGCCAGCTGAACATACTGCTGCAGACACTGAGGGGACAGACAACCAATGACGTAAACACAGATGTGAATAATATGTATGTCTATGGACAGAACCAGAGAGCAGGGCCATGTTCAGCAACGCACAATGTTGTGAAATGTTCAGAAACATGCTTCTCTGTAGCCATGTAGAGTAAGGAACCACGTCAACTCTCCACAACGTTCACCAACTAAAAGTGGCCCTGGATTGATGTTGACAGTATCTGAGATATACAGTAACTAGCACTTGAACTAGACTCTTCTCTAACAAACGATTTGATGCTAAAGACAAGGCAGCCAAAGAATGCAGTCCTGCGAGTCTGTTCATGCAAAAACCTGCCGTTTTGTTTGTCAGAAGAGTCACACCAAGCCTCACCCAGCTACTGTAGAAACAGCAGAATGCAGAAGGCATGGGGTTTATTGTAAGTGGTAACCAGTGTTGTGTTGACAGTATCTCTCTATGGCTGTGTTCCAAATGGCACCGTATTCCCTATATGGTGCACTACTTTCCAGGCCCGTAGGGATGCACCCTATGTTTGACCTTGGCCTAGCAACTCAGACTGCTGCTACGAGCGACGCCAGCAGCCAGGCAGAGATTAGCACCTGCCAACCAACCCCACGCCAGGATATATCACTCTCCGTGTCAAGGCACATCACCTTCACCTCAGTGCGGATGGATACAGGCTGACTGAACACCAATCAATAGAAAGTCAGCTACAGTACTGCCTGCCAGAGATAAAAGTGAAAGAGAAACTAAATGCTTTCAGGAAAGCGGTGATTAAATATATAATTTTGATTCGGCAGATAGATATGTCCTGTTGTTTGAAAGCTGAGTCTTGTTGAATGAAAATAGAGGGAGAATAGAAAATACAGGCATTTTCCTGCCCAGTATCAGATATGAGAAGAGAAGTTATGGCAGGTTTGTGCTGTCTACCTACCGGGGTGCAGAAGACACAGTCACAGGTGTGCAGCGTGCTGGTTGCTGCTGAGGGATGCTCACTAAGGCACAGCTTGCAGTAGACCACCACATCAGGCTGGGTGGAGGAGGCCACTACAGCCCCGGCCTGGCCCAGAGGCTGGGCTGAACTGCTGTTGGCTATGGGGCCCTGACCCTGGCTCTGGTCTGGACTGCTGTTGGCTATGGGGCCCTGACCCTGGTCTGGACTGCTGTTGTTGGCCATGGGGGAGCAGGGCGGTCAGTCAGCACTGCCTGGAAGCTTCTCTTAGCCCTTCTGCTGGAGGAAGTGTGGAGGGCTGTGCTCCATGATCTGGAGGATGGTGGAGAACAGAAGACAAGCAGTCAGCCGATAACCTCGCCAGTCCCCACATCATCTAGTTGTGTTTAAAACAGCTGATAGCCTCGCCAGTCCCCACATCATCTAGTTGTGTTTAAAACAGCTGATAGCATCGCCTGTCCCCACATCATCTAGTTGTGTTTATAACAGCTGATAGCCTCGTCAGTCCCCACATCATCTAGTTGTGTTTAAAACAGCTGATAGCCTCGCCAGTCCCCACATCATCTATTTGTGTTTAAAACAGCTGAGAGGATTATAGACTAGTTCCAGGTTGCTTCCCAAATAGTGCACTACTTTTAACCAGAGCCCTATTTTGGATGTGGCCCCAGACATATAATTATCACTTCCTGTTAATGAACAGAGGAGCCATTACTCACCCCTCCTTCCAGCAGTATTAGTGTGTGTAGCCGTTGGTAACATGGCTGCTTTATATTGGTATCTACGGTGCAACACTTCTACAGCGCAACACAAAATCATGGGTAATATTTTTGCGTCTTTGCAATAGACGAACAAGAGAAGAGGTGTTATCCCTTTTACCAATAAAATGTATCTTTCAGGTTTCGCCAGAAGGAAAATATTAATTTCAGAATTCTTTGAAGAGCAGGAAACTCGTGGTGCTGTTGCCGATTGACCCATTTCACATGTTCTGGACTAATCCAAGCTAGAGAAGAGGACAAAGTCTAACTAAGAGGTCTAACTGTAGCTCAGGTCATCTGGTGTTGGGCCCTGTGAACGAGTACAAACCCAGAACCAATTTCTCTGTCCTCAAATCCAATGAGTAAAAATAAAGAATTAAGTATTAAAATAGATTTAGCATGACAGAATGAGTGGCTAAAAAGCTGTTGATTATGCATGTGTCTATCTACAGTTTCTCATTCTCCACACAAAATGCAGTCGCTGTTTAAATTGGTAGGCAAATGTATACCAGCCAAATCAATAGAGCCAACATCACTGTCCTAAATTTACTGTGCTCCTCTATCTAACATTGATTTATGGCACATGTGCAAAACACTGATACTTGCACTTCAATGTGCACATTTTATTTCTGCACAGTCATTCTTTCTCTCTGTCCCATAGGAGTGAAGCCCTTCTGCATTGTGGTGGAGAATGGAGAGCAGGGTGAAGACATCCGACAATGCTACTTACTTCTGTCTGACTGTCTGTCTGTTCGTCAGAGTCAGTCTTTCAGCCTATCAGATTGTAAGACTGCCCGCCTGTCTGTCTGTCAGTCTGTCTGTCTGTCAGTCTGTTAGTCTGCCGATCCTGCACAACCATAACAGGAAGGTAGCAGTAACAAACAGACCTGTTATTACCGGTAATAAAAACTCTTGTTATTTTGCATTACGACACAATGGTGCTTTATCAGTTTCCTCTATCTCTCTGCCTGGAAGGTTCCTCACCCTTTTGCTATCTTGATGAAATATTGCAACCTGCAAAATGACACAAATGGAGGAAAAGATTGCCAATGTCACTGGAGTGTTTGGATCCAGCCATTGACACAGCAATCAGGAGTATGGAGGTCAGCTGGAGTGAACCGCTAGCTTGTAGCATACAACAACAACAAACATGTTTATACCGTCATCATGATGTAGACAAGCTTTTATTAACTAACCATAAGGCCTTTGCTTTGACTAATAACAGATTTCACATTACAGTGAGTTCTGTTTCTAACCATACTGTAGGCATTCTCCATGGATCAAAGTCTAGGGTGAATGCCTGCCAGGGATCAAAGCCTCATTGTCCAGCACACAAGCAGAAATGGAAAATCAGCTCAGCTCGCTGAATAGTTGCCATACATACAGAGTGACTGGCTGTGTTCTGTTAGAAGGAGGCAGCTGGGCCTGGGCCTATGCTACCGGACTTACAATCCTGTGTGTGTGTGTGTGTGTGTGTGTGTGTGTGTGTGTGTGTGTGTGTGTGTGTGTGTGTGTGTGTGTGTGTGTGTGTGTGTGTGTGTGTGTGTGTGTGTGTGTGTGTGTGTGTGTGTGTGTGCGAGAGCAAACGAGAGAGAGTGAGAGAAAGAAAGACATTCATCTTGCTGCAGTTAATGCGGGTCTAAATTTCAAATTGTTTCTACTCCAATTTCTATGAAAATGCTGTTTTAATGAATCAATGAATCAAATAAACAAACCAACCATAATTTGTTTATTACTGTGTTATTACCAAATACTGTATTTATGTTGTAGTACATGTTAAACTACACTAAATGGGAGTGACGACCTCTTTATATGAGGGTATCCCCCTAATAAAGTATATTCTTCATCCTGAATTCATAGAGGAATAATCTGAAATATACTCATTGTTTGCATGTAGCAGACAACAGAAGAATACAAGATGAGCTTGACTGGCACAATTTCACCTTCCAAGGTTGTAGCTATACTGACATAGGTCCACGTTGAAATTCTGCAACATACGCACATTAAACCATTCCTTACACAGAAAATGACATTTAAATGTCACACAATAAATAAATGTCACAATAAATAAGGAAACACTAGGGGGGAAAGAACGAGAGGGGGGAAGAGAGAGAGACCTACCTCCTCGGTCAGGTCCCCTACTTCGTGTAGCCTACGAGCTGCTTCTGCCCAGATTAAAAGCCGCAGTGCTTTTACTAGGACACATGCACATCTGTTGATACAGTCACCTACAAAACACATCCGCTCGGTCGCCACGATATTTACACAAGCACCACCCATTTACCTCTTTCTTCCAACTGCACTAGACACACCTCCCTGCCTGGCCTACAGTCACCAACGCAATCAGTGTTGGTATGCACAGTCCGTCCCGGTGTTTCCAGAAGGATGGGGGTGTGTGTATAGTATTGTTCCGCCAACGATGTTCTTGCTGCTCTGCCTGCTGCTGACTTGACCAGGAAGCGGTAGGCTATTGGTGGAATGTCCTCTAGTCTGCCCCTGGCGGCTTGCATAGAAAAAAAGCAAAAGCAAAAACCTAAAAGCATCATCTCTCACCTCAGGAGTTCGTCCTTTTTGACTACATAATGAATCTTATTGTTACAAATCCACAGAAGCTTATCTTGTGATATATCCTGGTTGGGTAGAATATCGCAGTAAATGTGTTTTTACTTTCGATATTCGGGATTTGGTCGTTAATAGCTTTCTGACAGAAGGTGCTAGGATGATGAGAGTGATATATATATTGATTGGATGACCGTAGAGAGCAAGGTACACACTATGTTTTTACCGATAGTCAAACTCTTCCCTTCAGAGAGCCGAGAATAATGCAATATACTGTTTCCTGGCGCTCTGATGGTTTAGGGACCATCGTAAAAGTGCAATACCGGTGATAAAAATATATGTTTTTGCATTCCAATTCAGGAGGGTTTGCCCTATATGACAATTACACACACTGCATAGGGCCTCCAGTCACTAAAGGGCCATGCATTTTTATTAGTTACCTCTAACTACTAAGGGTACTATATTTTACCCATTTACAAGGATACTTTTCAAAAGCCTCTTTTCTATGTGAAATGGAAATGTAAAACCAGATAATGTGAAGTAACTGACCCCACTCATCCATGCTACATTCATTAGAATTCCAGTTCAGTACTTCCCTGATTTTATAGGCATAGTTCTTGTGATAGGTCTAACTTTCAATACCTTCCTATCCATATGAGCTACAGATCTACAGACAATGGTAGTGGGTTCCTTCACCTCTCTTATACATTTTTAATTCCTCCCCTTCGATTCTCTAGAAATATTTTTCTTATTACAGCGTTAATTTAATAGCTTCCTATCTACATTATAAGGGCACAAGACGAGACCCAAATGCAGACACAGGAGGGAGATGGTTGAGCTCTGAGATTTATTATAACATAAGGAGTAGGCAAAGGCAGGTCGGGGGACAGGCAAGAGTTCATAAACTAGGTCAGAGTCCAAACAGTACCAGGCAGGGGTCAGAAACCAGATCCGAGACCAAAACAGTTCAAGGGGATAGGCAGGCTTGTATTCAGAACAGGCAGAATGGTCAGGCAGGCAGGTTCGGAGTCAGGAAAGGCAAGGGTTGAAACCAGGAAGACTAGAAATAAATGTAGACTGGGAAAATAGGAGCAAGAAAAACCACTGGTTGACTTGGCAAACAATATGAACTGGCACAGAGAGACAGGAAACACAGGGATGAATACACCGGGGATAATAAGAGAAACCTGGAGTGGCTGGAGACAATCACAAGGACAGGTGAACCAGATCAGGGTGTGACATACATGACATATACATCTAAAACCACTTGTCTCTGACCGCGCTCGTCCATAGTAGTCTACATACATTAGAATTGCAATTTTTATTTATTGATATTACATAAATATCTCCTGTGATAGGTCTAATTTTCAATAGCTCACTGTCCATATGAGTTACAGATCAACAGACAAGTGTGTTGGTTTCATTGACCTCTCTTATCAAAGATCATATTTTTTCCAAAATGGCTCACCTTTGATTTTCTACAAATATATCACCAAGTACAGCTGTGGTTATTAATTCATGTACAGATCTAATTTGTGGCAAATCCAACATATCACTGAGTATGTTACGTTGGATTTGCCTCAAACACAACGTTTTGTATTCAGGACATGAAATTAATTTCTTTGCCACTTTTTGCAGTTTACTTTAGTGCCTTATTGCAAACATGATGCATGTTTTGGAATAATTTTTATTCTGCACAGGCTTCCTTCTTTTCACTCTTTAATTTAGGTTAGTATCGGGGAGTAACTAAAATATTGTTTATCCATCCTCAGTTTTCTCCTATCACAGCCATTAAACTCTGGCAACTGAGTTAGGAAGGGTGCCTGTAATTAATAACTTCACCTGCTCAAAGGGATATTCAATGTCTGCTTTTTTTACCCATCTTCCAGTAGATGCCCATCTTTGCGATGTTAGCTCACTGTAGTTTGGGGAGAGGAATGAAGTGGAAAACCTGTGGACCACAGTCAGGATGGCAGTGTTGCCCTTAGACGGAAGGAGACCCGTGACGAAATCCAGGGATATATGGGACCAGGGACGGTGAAGGACAGGCAGTGGTTGGGGAAGACCAGCTGGAGCTTGCCGAGGAATTTTGTTCTGTGTGTAGACCATGCAGGGGGCAACAAATGTGGCAACACCCAGAACCATAGTAGGTCACCAAAAGCGTTGTCACACGAAGGTCAGGGTCCAACGAGGGCCCAGGTGACAGGCAAGCCTGGAGGAATGGTTCCACTCCAGGACCGCAGAGCGGACAACATCAGGCACAAACATCCAGTTATCTGAGCTCCTCCCAGGGTCCGATGGGACCTCGGGTGACAGGCAAGCCTGGAGGAATAGACCCACTCCAGGACTGTGGAGCAGACAACATCAGACACAAACATCCAGTTATCTGAGCCCCTCCCAGGGTCCGACGGGACCCCGGGTGACAGGCAAGCCTGGAGGAATAGACCCACTCCGGGACTGTGGAGCAGACAACATCAGACACAAACATCTAGTTATCTGAGCCCCTCCCAGGGTTCAACGAGGGCCCGAGTGACAGGCAAGCCTGGAGGAATAGACCCACTCCAGGACTGTGGAGCGGACAACATCAGACACAAACATCCAGTTATCTGAGCCCCTTCCAGGGTTCAACGAGGGCCCGGGTGACAGGCAAGCCTGGAGGAATGGGCCCACACCAGGACCGTGGAGCGGACAACATCAGACACAAACATCCGGTTATCTGGGCTCCCCCCAGGGTTTGGCTGGGACCACTGCACCTCCCAGACCTGTTTTCCTATACCCCAGCTGAGTGCCATCACTAGGCGGGAAGGGTGGTCTCGGGCTCCGGGTTGGTAACGGTGGGGTTATAGCGGTGAGACAGGGCATTTGGCTTGACATTCTTGAACCCTGGCTGGTAGGAGAGGGATAAATTGAACCGGGTAAACAGCAGGGCCCATCTCGTTTGTCTGAAGTTGAGGCGCTTGGCAGTGTGGAGATACTCCAGGTTTTTGTGGTCAGTCCACACAATGAATGGATGTTCCACCCCTTCTAGCCAGTGCCTCCATTCCTCCAATGCCATCTTCACCGCAAGAAGCTTCCGATTCCCCACATCGTAGTTCTTCTCAGTGGCGCTGAGGCGGTGGGAGAAGAAGGTGCAGGGATGCAGCTTAAGGTCCATGGCAGAACGTTGGGACAGAACAGCCCCCACTCTGACATCCGAAGCATCGGCCTCCACCATGAACTGACTGGAAGGGTCAGGATGAACCAGCCATTAAAGCGTTCCGGGGGAGGTAAACGGGGCTCCGGGGAAGGTGGAGTGGCTGGTGAGGCGGCGCTGCTAACCGACCGAGTTACTGGGGGGTGGTGGGGTTACCACCGTGGCAGGCTGCCCCCAGACAACCCGCGGAATAGATCCAACAGCATGTCCAGCGCCCGGTCATGGCGCTCGGCCAACATTTGGACCCCCTCCATAAGAACACAAAGCAATCCCTTGGAGGCTCCTTGGGAGGAGACAGCGTTGCGCAGCTGGCCCAGGTCTGCTGGGTCAGTCATGGCCAGTTTGTACTATCAGGTGTGAAGGTAAGACCCAGATGCAGACCACGTCGAATGAACAACAGTTTAATATTCCAACAGGGGCAGGCAATAGACAGGTCAAGGTAGGCAGGAGTCAGTAAACCAGAGGTGGGGCAATGGTACCGTATGGCAGGCAGGCTCAGGGTCAGGGTAAGCAGAGGTCAATAATCCAGAGGTGGCGAAAAGGTACAGGTCGGCAGGCAGGGTCAGGGGCAGACTGAGTGGTCAGGCAGGTGGGCTCAGAGTCAGGACAGGCAATGGTCAAAAGCAGGAGGGCGAGAAAAAGAGTGTCTGGGAAAAGCAAGAGCTGAGACAAAAACGCTGGATGACTTGACAATCAAGACGAACTGGCAACAGACCAACAGAGAACACAGGTATAAATACACAGGGGGTAATGGGGAAGATGGGTGACAACTGGAGGGGGTTGGAGACAATCACAAAGACAGGTGAAACAGATCAGGGTGTGACAGCTATCTTCTGTATACCACCCCTACCTTGTCACAACACAACTGATTGGCTCAAACGCATTAAGAAGGAAAGAAATTCCACAAATTAACTTTTAACAAGGCACACCTGTTAATTGAAAGGCATTCCAGGTGAATACCTCATGAAGCTGGTTGAGAGAATGCCAAGTGTGTGCAAAGCTGTCATCAAGACAAAGAGTGGCTACTTTGAAGAATCTCAAATATAAAATATATTTTGATTTGTGTAACACCTTTTTGGTTATTACATGATTCCATGTGTGTTATTTTATATTTTTGATGTCCACTATTATTCTACGATGTAAAAATAAAGAATAACACTGTAATGAGTAGGTGTGTCCAAAATGTTGACTGGTACTATACATCTAAAACTCTCCTCCCTATTACACCAATTAGGTTTATTTAAACTTTTTTTAAACTTTTTTTTTTTACAAATGTTAGAATTTTTCTTCCACTTTGACATTACATAGTATTTTGTATATATCGTTGACAAAAAAACACACAATTAAATCAATTTTAATCCCACTTTGTAACACAAATAAATGTGGTAAAAGTCAAGGGGTGTGAATATGCACTGTGTATGTAATTTGGACTGGAAGCAATTGAAAATTAGATCTGTAAAAATAAGATAAATATTTGTAGAAATTCAAAGGGAAGGAATTTTGAAACAATAAAAGGTGTACCTTTGATAAGAGTGGACCAGGAACCCATTACACTACCTGTATATCTATAGCTCATTTCGACAGTTAGCTACTGAAAATTAGACTTATCACATTAAATATTCGTATGAATATCAATGCGATATAAAATTGCAATTATAATGGGTGTACTATGGACAAGGGAGGTCAACGATATAAACTGATGTATTTGTCATTTGGACTGGAAGCTATTGAATTAATAACCACAGCTGTAAAAAGTCATTCACTTTGATGATAGAGGTCAGGGAACACACCACACTTGTCTGTACATGTAGAGCGGAAGCCATTAAAAAGGATAATTATGAAATATGAATTTATAAATCAGGGATCTATAAAATGGGAATTATAATGGGTGCATCATGGGTTAGAGGCAATAGTGACTTTGCCACAAGTGATTTGAGCTCTCTAGGTCATACAAGCAGGCTACAGTAGGTTGCATACGAGTGAGAAATATCATAGGCCTATTTATGTTTTTTGAGCTCATATTTCTACATAAAATCCATTACAAATAAACAAGATAACATTTTAAAATGTAATTATTGAGGGATAAACAGTTGGTTTAAGATCTATAGATTATTTAATTTAAAAAAAAGTTTATGTAAACACCAGCTACAGCTGATTGCCCTTTTAAGACGGTCCCTCGGCAGCGATTGCATAATATTCCCCTACTGAAATCAACATAGAGTAACTTTTTTTCCAAAGGAAATTAATGGGGGGGACCTGTACATTGGTCCTTACCCTCATCTGATAGATATATCACCGAATCATCCTAGGACCTTCTGTCTAAGAGGTATTGACGAGAAAACGGAATGTCAAATCAATATACAAACTGAAACCAAATGTACTGTGGTGATAAACCTGCAGTGTTCCACAAATGGCTATTGCAATTATTGGTTTAAGCATAGGCTACTCTCGCTATCCTATAAGATTAGAATAATTAAAATGCATTTATAACGTCAACAAAACTTTATATCATGGCCAATTTTCTGCAATTCTTGCCATTTCTTTCTGTTCTTCTTGACAATACAAGCGCGGTTGGGGAATTTATTATGAGGGGGAAGCAAGTGGAAACTCCCAAAACAGTCTGTGCATACCGCCAGCATTAGGGACTTTTATTTCAGACATTTTGCTACCGCAGCCTATAAAAATGACCGACAACCGATTAAACAGCCCATTTCCCAGTCGAAAAGATACACACAGAGTGGTGCAATGTTGTAATGTAGCCTATATCGTTCTGTCAAATTAACAATTATGTTACAATGTAACGAAAAATGCGAGATTTTACCTGGTAAGAAATCACTTTCCTCTAATCTTTCGTGGATTGACAGTTTACAATTTTAGCTATGTGTGAACCGAGATTACAATGGTTCAATCTAAACAAAAAGGGATAGGCCTATGATATGTATGGAAGCAATTGATGAAATACAAGAAAACTCTGTATTTAGGCCTACACTATAAACTATACAGTTACGTGTTAATGTTAAGATCTAAAATGTAATGGAAATGCGTTTGTTAGGAATGTAGGGCAGGCAGGCAGGCACGAGATGATGTTATGTTTACAGTCAGAAAGTGGTTTAGATGGGGAATAACCCGTGAGAATAACAGGGTCGATGTGAATGTGATGTTTTTTGCATTAGCCTACACTACACTTCTTTCATCTTTCCATCACACTTTCTTTTGAATTAATTAAGTGAATGCATATTATTATCATGTTATAACAACACTGAAATATTTGTTTCTGTTATTTTTGCATGCTCTCTCATCCAAGAAAGGAGTTTACAACTTCAGTTACATGCTCTTAGCAAATCTATGTCATGCTGTGCAGTGGAAAGGCTGTGCTTGTACTTGTTGAGCTCCAGGACCATCACCGAGTATGAGAGCCAGGTGATCTGGTCCCAGAGAACAGACATGGAGAAGGCTGCCAAACTGCTCCAGGTGGTGCTGAAGAAGGGTCGCAACGCCTGTCTGCTCTTTTTCGACTCACTAGAAAAGTGTTGCCAGTGCCCACCACAGTTCGAAAGAGTCACCGTCCACCCAGGTAAGTCTCTTCAAAAGTGTACATTTTTTCATTTGATTAATTGCAAATAAATTACTTTGGCCTACATGTCTATAGTTTTCATGTAGTTTTCATCAACATTTAAATATGGTTATGAATAGTCTAGGCTTACGGTGATTTTGTGATTCTAATTAAAATAAAGGTTATACAAAATAAATAAAAAATAGTAATGTTATGTGGTATTTAGAGAGGTAGGCTAACTTGGCCTAGATTGCAGCACGTTTTCTCTGTAGTATATGGTATATGTTATGTATATGGTAAGCCAAATTCTACCTCACTTTACCTTTTGGAAGCACTGGAAACCCAGCACCATTTGGTGTCCGATGCAGGTGAGGCCCAAGAATGTTCCATTCCTAATATAAAATATTTTTTTATAGGTAAAGTGTAGGCTTACATCTAAATGGTTTCTCCACGTGTCCAAAACTAAAGCTCATGGAAGGTTTTTACAGTATGTCATCATCATGACGCAACGGGAATCGCCGGGATACTATTGTCAACAACAGACTATTTCCCATTTTTCAACCTCTTCCCTTTTTTCTCACACCCCAAACAACAGAGAGGAGGAGGACCAACACTGCCCCAACTTACGTCATCAACATCAGCCACTCCAATTTGAGTAACTGCATCATTGGAGATGGCAACTTTCAAGGTGTGACAACGTGTATACAACAACCTCAGAGCATGGGGTCAGAGGATGCTAGACATGGTAAGTTACAGCCAAATTCTCATCAATTCATATAATTAAAATGATGTGTTACAAGATTGTAACAATTGTTTACAGACAGAGTAATTCACTTATAATTCACTGTATCACAATTCCAGTGGGTCAGAAGTTTACTAAGTTGACTGTGCCTTTAAAGAGCTCAGGAATTTTCCGAAAATGATGTCATGGCTTTAGAAGCTTCTGCAAAATTACATCATTTGAGTCAATTGGAGGTGTACCTGTGGATGTATTTCAAAGCCTACCTTCAAACTCAGTGCCTCTTTACTTGACATCATGGGAAAGTCAAAAGAAATCAGCCAAGACCTCCAGAAGTCTGGTTCATCCTTGGGAGCAATAATAGCCCCCTTGGGAGCAAACGCCTGAAGGTACCATGTTCATCTGTACAAACAATAGTACACAAGTATAAACACCATGGGACCACGCAGCCGTCATACCGCTCAGGAAGGAGACTTGTTCTGTCTCCTAGAGATGAACATACTTTGGTGAAAAATTGCAAATCAACCCCAAAACACAGCAAAGGACCTTGTGAAGATGCTGGAGGAAACGGGTACAAAAGTATCTATATCCACAGTAAAACGAGTCCTATATCGACATAACCTGAAAGACTGCTCAGCAAGGAAGAAGCCACTGCTCCGAAACCGCCCCCAAAAAGCCAGACTACAGTTTGCAACTGCACTTGGGGACAAAGATCGTACTTTTTGGAAAAATGTACTCTGGTCTGAAACAAAACTACTCTGGTCTGAAACAAAAATATAACTGCTGGCCATAATGACCATTGTTATGTTTGGTGGAAAAGGGGGAGGCTTGCAAGCAGAAGAACCCATCCCAACCGTGAAGCACAGAGGTGGCAGCATCATGTTGCGGGTGTGCTTTGCTGCAGGAGGGACTGGTGCACTTCACAAAATAGATGGCATCACGAGGAGGTAAAATTATGTGGATATATTGAAGCAACATCTCAAGACATCAGTCAGGAAGTTAAAGTTTGGCCGCAAATGGGTCTTCCAAATAGACAATGACCCCAAGCATACTTCCAAAGTTGTGGCAAAATGGCTTAAGGACAACAAAGTCAAGGTATTGGAGTGACCATCACAAAGCCCTGACCACAATCCTATAGAAAATGTGTGGGCAGAACTGAAAAAGCGTGTGCGAGCAAGGAGGCCTACAAACCTGACTCAATTACACCAGCTCAGTCAGGAGGAATGGGCCAAAATTCACCCAGCTCATTGTGGGAAGCTTGTGGAAGGCTACCCAAAATGTTTGACCCAAGTTAAACAACTTAAAGGCAATGCTACCAAATACTAATTGAGTGTATGTAAACTTCTGACCCACTGGGAATGTGATGAAAGAAATAAAAGCTGAAATAAATAATTCTCTCAACTTATTCTGACATTTCACATTCTTGAAATAAGGTGGTGATCCTAACTGACATTAGACAGGGAACTTTTACTAGGATTAAATGTAAGGAATTGTGAACAATTGCGTTTAAATGCATTTGGCTAAGGTGTATGTAAACTTCCGACTTCAACTGTATGTACTATTATAATTATTCACTTCTCTTTTTGACCTGCACAGTTGGAGCTCGGAGCTTAAGAATTTCATTTTACCCTTCACTTTACCTTTTGTTAATGAGTACAAAGAAGCCATTAGATTCATAACTTTAATATACTGTCCTGCATTCCATTGATGATTCTATTACAGAGACAATGGGAGGCAACATCTCCAGTGATCACCAGAGAGCAGTACAGGCCTGTCTAGATCCAGAGCTCCAGAGGAGAGTCCAGGTCTACAGGTCCCAACTGCAGTATGTCATCATCGGGAACAACAACAACCTGCAGGCTGAAGACACACCGGAAGAGGAAGAAGAGGAAGAAGAAAAACTCATTAATGAAAGTAACTGATTAGATTTTTGCAGTGCTTTTCCAGATGCTCAAAGTGGTTTACATTGTATTGGGGAATCTCCCCTCATACACCACCAACTAGTTTCCATTTAAATAATTTAGCAGACTCTTTTATCCAGAGTGACTTACAGGAGCAATTAGGGCACATTGACAGATTTTTCACCTACTTGCGTCAGCAATTCAAACCAGTGACCTTTCAGTTACTGGCCCAACGCTCTTAACCGCTAGGTTACCTGCCTCCGGTGCCAAAGGTTTCATGTTTGAAACCAGTGATAGAAAGTTGTACTTGAGATTTTTGTTTTAAGCCTATCCCAAACCTTAACCCTTACCTTAACCATTCAGAGTTAATGCCTAAACTTTAATGTCTAAACTAGTTGTTGTGTGGCACTGCATCAGTATCCTATCAGAGCCATACATATCATATATGCATTTAAACTCTTCTATCCTAGATGCCATCTCCTGCTGTTGTGCGCTTGAGCAAGTTACTGCACCACAGGCGACCGTGGCTCTCAATCTCCATGAGTGATATGGGGACAAAATGTATGGCCATTGGCTACATTGTAATGTTCCTTGCTGTGTCGATGAACTTGATTCCTGGGGAATGTATATGTATTGTAAATTGTAGTGTATTGTTTGGATAGTATAACTTAACCCTACATAATCAAAGAATGAACCATATTTTTGGTCCGTAGACTTATGGAATAAGTATTGAATCATACAGTACCTACATTATGTTCTGTGAACCCAATTTATAATGACTGCACTGACCACTGCTGCTGATAAAGTGCATTTCATTTATTTGAAGTATTTACTTGCTGCTGTGGGTGCAAAAAAGAAAAGGTGCTGTTTGACTTTGAATGTATTCTTAATGTATTCATTTGAATAAATGTGTTTGGACATACTGATTTATCTTTACTGAAAATTATACTGTACATATTCACTGTTCTACTAAGTTATCAACATTTGTTGAAATAGGTTATTTCTATAGAAAGAAAAACTTTGTTATAAAAGGTACATCAATTATTATTGTTTTATACGTCAATAAAAACAAACATCTCAATCTATTGTTTTCTCTCTATATTTTTTCTTCTTGAAAAACCGGCATGTCACTTAATGAAATATCCATACAACATTGTAAAGGTATTGCATTACATTTTTATTATTCTTTGTCATAATTTCTTGAGCTCTCCTGGAGGGAGTTACATCTGGAAGGTTTGAACAGATTAAAGATACAAGCTACACAGCAGTACATGCATGTTGCTGTCACATATGGGACTTTTATGTAGCACACAGTAGATCACCTCTACTTACTGTAGTCCATATTCTGTCCTGCAATGACTTGTTTTGTGAGATACAATCTCTAAACTAGTTAATAGTAGCCTGGATCCTACCTGAATAGTTCTGTTTCACTTTACCAAACAGAGCAATTTAGTTTGGATCTAGGCTAAATTAATAGCCCCGAGTCTAAATGATTTTAGTTGTGATGTAAAGTGTCAAGGAAACACAGACCTGCTCTATGGACGGACATTACTATAAATAATATTTACATACAGTATGCTGACTCGCTGTGGATTCAATCTGTCACAACAATAATATGTTAATGATGAGAGAAGAAGGCAGTGTATTTAAGGCAGAAATATAAGGAACAAGACTGGATTTGTAATAGTCACGTTAATATACATACATCCTGATTCCTGGCTCCCGAAATATGCTTCTGGTTTAGAGACAAACTGTATGGTTAAGACACACCACAGTCACACACAACTGATATACAAATTCATGAAGGCATCATTTTGAGGCTTTGAGTTGAACAGTAGAGTAGCGTGTCATACCATACTTTGCTGCCTATACAATAAAACAGAGGGTGGTTTTAAGCATGTTAAATCATACCATAACTATTGTAAAGCAAAGAAAGACCATTTGAGATCATTTCATATATGCATATATTTCTGGGGGCGCATGCTTGTTACTGGGCAGACTAGAAGATTTTTGGGGGCACAGGCTATACAAAATATTGACAAAAAGTCTACTGTTTGTCTGCTTTTGTTATGATTATCTAACATAATTACTGTACCTGCTCAATGATATCGTGCGTGTTCAACTACCAGTGACAAATACGGTGTCAATACTGTTCCTTCATCATGTCATAGCGTTAGTATCATAGAAATAGAATGAATAGAACATGCTTGGAAGCGCTAACTCTGGAAATTTGACTGGTGAACTCATCTGTACACTCACAATGGCTCCATGCTATTGGGATGCGATCATTTCCATGGTTATTCCATGGTTATAATTTCCATGGAACGTTCTATCAACTGATGCTGGATTGCCATGCTAATGATGACTGTTCATTCAAATGATGCTAACTGATGTGACTCAAGCAATGGAATGCATTTTTTGTAATGTCAGTTGAGTTGACTCAACAAAACATCACAGCACAGTATGAAGGGTACACATCCTGATTTTACTTCCTGGCATGTGTCTAGGTTGAAGATGACAAAGGTTATGACAACGGGATTCTAATATCCCATAATAATATGCAACAATGGTAGTTGGCAACAGCGCTGGCAGTTAGCAACGGCACTGTTCCCAGATTTATGACGACGTTGTCTTATCCTATATATTTGTGACCTAGGCATGGGTACACTCAAAATGGCTGCCAGTCCACCCATTATGCCATCATTGACTTGAATGGGGATGCCCGTTCTATTAATTCTATTTCTATAGTCAGTATATTCAGCAGTCCCACGTCTTTTGGAGAAGCATGCTCTAATCGGGGGCTGCGATGGCTATCTATAGCAAGGTCAATGAGTATTTACACCAAATACTTATGTGGGTTTTATATTATGGTTTCGACAGAAGGGAATGTTTTGGCACTAAAGCTGACACCTGACAGTCCTGTAGACCCTACGCCTATGGAGAGACAAGTCCTTCATGGGTACGACCCAACTTTCAGCAAAGTGACACGCTGTTTGTTTACCTGTTATTCTTTATGGTAAAATGATGCTTCATCAAGACGGCTCAGAACCCAGAGAACATCAATGAGCATAACTCATTATTGTACCGTCAGCTAAAAATAACCTGAACATGTCAAGAAGAGTAAAAAGGGCGAGCCAACTTTTCACCACAAACCACCTGACTCTAAGCCGAACCATATGTACACATGTATACCTTACCATAGAAAATGATAACCTGTCAAAAATAAACATCTACAGTTCCATATCCTTTCAAGCCATCATCCAATCGTTTGTTGCTTTTAACTCATATTGTCTCCACTTTAAGGTGTTCACAGCTCTCAGTATGTGACTGTGTTGTCAGCATCACACCTACTCTCTTACAATAGAATACCACAGCCAGAGGAATTCAAATATGGAGCGTTATTTTGCCTTGTGCTCATTTTGCCTTGTTTTGCCTTGTAGCTCCTACCACATTCCACCAATTGTGCCAGTATAGGGGGTGATTGAGGCCATACCACTTTGAATCTTTACACTACCTCATACTTTACATTTGATCATTCAGTGTCCTTAACCACCTCTCTATGGCAGAACATTATGGGTGAAATTACATTACTGAGCAAAATATTGTATAAAAATGGACTAGTATCCTTTTGTCTGAAAGTACTGGTACTGTATGTGACAATCAGAGGACATGGCAACAAGCACTGACTACAGAGTCCACATATCTCCAAGGAAAAGCAAAGTTCCACAGCCCGCTCTGACAGCATCGACAGACTAAACTAGACACGTCTACTGGTACAGGCCGGATCGCAGCACGGTCATCCAGATCAAAACCCAGTCAGAGTTCTGTATTGTGCCATAAGTTCTGGGAGCAGCTAGAAGACCGTGCAGAAGGTAGACAAGGACGAGGGGAGAGTCTAGACCTCGTTGATTGTTCTTTCCGAGGGTCGGTAATCAGCTCCCTTGGGAGACGACATGTAGAAGGACTGGGTCTTGCGTTTTAAGCGCGCCCGCTTGGTGGCCAGGGAGAGGCTGTGCTTGCTGGAGGAGATGATGTCGTGGATGAACTTTTTGCAGTCTACACACACTTCCATGGTGCTCCAGTCCTCCGTCAGCTCCGCTGGGAGCTCCACCTCGTCACGGGACTGGGACTTCTCCAGACTACCGTGTTTAGACAACCTGAGAGAGGGAGGAGAGGAGAGGTTGTGTAACAGAGTAGGTTCTGTCCCTATCCCTCACTGGGCTCAGTCGGCTACAGTTGCTCTTAAAATAGAACGACACTTCATTTGAGAATAAGTCTTGTAAATCTAAACAGGGAGTGTTATAATCTAGAGAAGAAGTAGAGGGGTGCCTACTTGGACATGGTCTTCTGAAGGCTGAGGCGGTGGTGGCTGGTAGAGGGCTTCTCAGGCTTGGGGGCTGCTGCTGCTCTGCTTGGTCCTGCTGCTGCTGCTCTGCTTGGTCCTGCTGCTGCTGCTGTGCTTGGTCCTGCTGCTGCTGCTGAGGCTGCTGCTTTTCCTTGTCCTGCTGGTACTGCTGCTGCTGGACCAGCTAAACTAACAGCTTTCCCCAGAGCTGCTACCCGGTCCCTGGGTAGAGTGGTGGTAGAGCCCAGGGAATATATGGGCAGGTTGGCATAGGGCTTGGAGGGCAGCCTCATCTGACAGAGAGACAGACATAGAGCAGAGTATGAACACACTCATAAAGACACTGGAGGTACAGTATAGGACTGTCAATATTATGGGCTGACTTTCTATCAGTGTGGGAGAATAGATATGACATACTTTTTGACAGCACTGTGAACACACAGGCCTTTTGCAGAACTGGCAGGTGTAGGACCAGGTGAACAAGGAAAACCTTTTGGATCGGCAACAGAAGCAAAGCTGTAACAAAGAAGGAATTCAGAACAGGTGCATCAAAAGTTGCACAAAAGTAATCAAATCATTCAAAAAGAAGTGTGTGATCAAATCCAGTGACGACAAAGATTTTGAAAGGAACATGTAAGATGATTTTCCCAACAATAGGTATTGTGATGTTTAGTCCGAGAGACTTGTACTTCAGCTGGGTGTAAATGACCAGCGGTAAACTGACCTTTCCCTTCTTCATAGCGTTGTACACGTCCTTGTACTGTTGGAACTTCTCCAGGTCTGCTTTGACCAGCACCTGTCTGATGTGCATCACCTCTTCCACCGTCAGGGACAAACACTCTACTGGGAAACAGAACTCCTCCTGAAAACACACACACACAGCACCGGCCGGGTTACTACGACAACCGCACTCACTGCCCTTGTTACCATTCCGTCCACACGCACCAGCACCTCTCGATGCACTCTGTCCGGGTTCAGACTAGTTTGGCCAAAGAAAGTCTCCATTGTTCATCTGGCAAGATGAGGGGACAAACAAAGGGCAAGGAACGAGTGAACAACTTGAGTGATGACAGATAATGTCAATATTTGTGAAAATTCCAGAAATCCTCTACTTAGTTCCGCTTCACTTAAAAATCTAGACAACCTAAAAACAGACAAGGCCCCTCTGCTCTGTAGCTGGGGTTGCGGTTGGTTTTCTGCTTCTTTCTGCCCGTGCGGTGAGACTAGGGAGATGCTACATTCAACAGTACACCAGGTCTATTGCTGCTGCAATTACTGGTCATCCTGGTGTTGTTCCAATAATGTGTCTCAATAATGTGTCTCAATAGTGTGTCTCCATTCAAAGTTTTTGTTGTTGTTGTACCCAGCTAATGTTTCTCAGTCTCAGAAGAACCATTAATATACTGTAACTCTGTAATGCTGCTGTGGCTCCTGCTGCTGATCTTATGACTCAGAAACAGTGGGCTGCATTGTCTCTGGCCCAGAGACAGGGAGGGAGGGGGAGATCCCAGGGAGTATCAACAATAACAAAAAAACAGGGAGTTTATACTTGCTACTGAACAACAGTACGTTACATACAGTATACACAAAATGAAGGACTTCATCTATCTAGAGCATTGTTTTAATTGGCAGTGGCTCGCTAGGCTACATGATGCTTGCAATCACAATGACTACAACTACGGTTAAATGGAGGAAAGTTGAGTATGATGGAATGATTGGGGCTCAGCAAGGGATGCATCTGCTGTTGACTGTCAAAATGCAATATGACAATCACACCTAAACTGAAGGGCTTTCTACAACAACAGTCCTGGGCTGAGGGATGGGTCTCTAGGAAAGCAGGAAGCATTAGAAGAGATGATGATGAACTACGATGCGCCAGCAGGGACATAAGGGGCGACTGGCAAACCTTGATAGGCTTTCTTCCCCTGCAGAGAGCAGACAGGGCAGACCACACCATGCCCAAGACAAACACCTCGACAGGGTAGGAGCTCCGTAAGGGGTGGAGGGTGTAGGGAGGGGAGTGGAGGAGGAGGGGGGTCCAGGGGAACAGATGGTGGGCTATCCTCCCGACCTGAGAAGGACAGGGGTTATAGAGGTGGATGGAAGAGGGGGGGACAGGGGTTACAGAGGTGGATGGAAGAGGGGGAGGACAGGGGTTATAGAGGTGTATGGAGGAGGGGGAACGCCAGGGGTTATAGAGGTGTAGGGAAGAGGGGAACGCCAGGGGTTATAGAGGTGTATGGAAGAGGGTGAGGCCAGGGGTTATAGAGGTGTATGGAAGATGGTGAGGCCAGGGGTTATAGAGGTGTATGGAAGAGGGGGAGGCCAGAGGTTATAGAGGTGGATGGAAGAGGATGAGGCCAGGTTTTATAGAAGTGTATGGAAGAGGGGGAGGCCAGGGATTATAGAGGTGTATGAAGAGAGGGAGGCCAGGGGTTATAGAGGTGTATGGAAGAGGGTGAGGCCAGGGGTTATAGAGGTGTATGGAAGAGGGTGAGGCCAGAGGTTATAGAGGTGTATGGAAGAGGGGGAGGCCAGGGATTATAGAGGTGTACGGAAGAGGGTGAGGCCAGAGATAATAGAGGTGTATGGAAGAGGGGGAGGAGGTTATAGAGGTGGATGGAAGAGGGTGAGGTCAGAGGTTATAGAGGTGTACGGAAGAGGGGGAGGCCAGAGGTTATAGAGGTGTATGGAAGAGGGGGAGGCCAGGGGTTATAGAGGTGTATGGAAGAGGGTGAGGACAGGGGTTAAAGGGGCTAGTGTGGAGGAGAAGAGGTGGGGGGATTGGAGGTGGGGTGTTAGGAGCATCACCTAACAGAAAGAAGATGGAGGCTGATGAACACAAGACAAACTGACACACTATTCAGGAACCAAAATCTCCAATGTGCCCATTTTCTCCAGATTGATAAACTCTTCTCTTTTCCTACTTCTCTTCTGTTACTCACCAGAGACTTGGAGCTCTGTCTGGATGGGGGTATGAACTGCCGTATGTTGGTGGGCGTCTCCTTCTCAATGGAGTGTCTCCTCTGGGGGGCCTGCCGTCTCTCAGGCTGGGGGGTTGAGGAGATGGGCAGGAACATGGGTGGAGCTGGGGGTGGGGGGACGGACATGTGTGATATACTTTTATGTAGTACTCAAACCCTTATATTACCAGTTAAGTTGACTGAGAACACTCCCTCTGACAGAATTATTCTTAGCATAGAAGAGCTGTCGGGTGAACAGCTGAGAGCTGTGAAAGCACATTATAGGATCTCTATGATAACCTTTAACCATAGCTTCATGTCCACACCCTGGCTGAACCTGAACCCGAACCCTAACTAAACCCGAACCCTAACCCTAGCTGAACCCTAACCCCAACCCTAGCTTCATGTCCACACCCTAGCTGAACCATAACCCTAACCCCAACCCTAGCTTCATGTGCACACCCTGGCCGAACCCTAACCCTAACACTGGCCTTCTGGTCCACAAGTCAACTCACTCTTCCTGCCCAGTACAGACTCTGGAGAGGTGTCGTCCACCACCGATGTAGAGACACTGGAGCTACTAGCTGACTTTTGACCCCCAATGGTGATGTCATCCTGTAAGGCGAACAACAGAGAGCAGTGCTGTAGGATGTATACTGATGTCAACTACCAGAAGAAGACACACACACACACACACAAATGCACGTGCGAGCACACACACATATACACACACACTTACGTCAGAGTCGGAGCTGTCCAGTTCTGACAGGGTGGGTGCTTTCAGCCTCTTCCTCTGACATAGGGCCTGGGCTCCACCCCCTGGTACCCCTGGCCCCCCATTGGACAGACTGCTGAGGGTCATGGTGCTGGAAGTCTTCCTGCGGCCGTCAGGGCTGGACACATCTGGACAGAGAGGTTGTCACAAGAAGACTGATCAGACAGAGGACAACTCAAATACCCAGGGGTGATTTCAGCAGGATGCAAAGTAGCTAACTATACTGAACATTGCAGATGGAAATATCATGAATAGAGCTGGGAACAGAATTCCCAGCTCCACATGACAGCCAAACATATCTGTTCTACGTGATACATTTCTATCTGAGTGTTCGGTAACTTTGCACAGTCCTGAACAGACCCGAGGGGAAGACACCAGCGGTAGGGAGGAGGGAGTGTGAGTTGAGGAGAGACGGAGTAGCAGCCTGGTGTTACACACACAACATGGATTCTACTTTCATTACCCTTTAAGACCTGGACTGAGCAGGATTCTAATGAAACCCTAACCCTGGCTGACTCCCTCCCTCCTAGCCTCATTGACAACTTCTCCCCCTAAGAGAGAGAGAAATAAAATAGGGAGGGAGGTGTGACAGAGGAAGGGATGGAGAAGAGAGTGCTGGAAACAGCAGATAATCAGTAGCAGAGGCCGATCTGATCTGTGGATGCATTGAGGCCTTGCCAGGCACTCTCTCTCTCTCTGTCTCCCTCTTTCTCTCTTTATTACCCTCTCTTTATCTCCCTCTCCGTGAAAAGGACCACGCAGTGAGCATGTGAATACCTATTCTGGAAAAAGGCTCAAATATGAGCTCATCACCTCAGTGGGAGGCCAAGGCCCTCCTCCTCTACTGCTGTCCTGGAGCTTCTAAACCTGCCTGTCTGGGAGATGACTGACTGGTCCTAGGATCCAGGTTTAAACTAGAGCAGATCAAACATCCACCATTTCTGGCACTATGCTCAGTGTCAGTCAAAAGCAAAAACATTGTAAAGCACTGGTTTATGTAAACTATATTTGTCGATATAGTATAATTCAGTCTATTTTAGTCGAGGCATAAGCAGTAGTGTTAGGATACAGCCAAATAGGCAGACAAACAAAACAGGGCTAACATTATGTGTTGCAGCACACAAGTTGCTAGTCACATAAACAGAGCCAAACCACTCCACATACTTTACCTTGACGTGTAAGGATCAACTGTGGAGTGCTGTAGTATATGCCTCCACCTAAAAGGGAACACTTCCTTAAATATGATAGGCCAGACTGTACTAATGGTTTATCCCTACCCCCAAACATAGAGTTCTATAGTCAAATGACAGGCTCTCTCTCTCGGTGAGTATTGGTATTGGAGAATCTGA
The DNA here is from genome assembly GCF_036934945.1 of Oncorhynchus masou masou. Classification (NCBI taxonomy): domain Eukaryota; kingdom Metazoa; phylum Chordata; class Actinopteri; order Salmoniformes; family Salmonidae; genus Oncorhynchus; species Oncorhynchus masou. Next base: position 13,813,328 of record NC_088241.1, on the reverse strand, counting down.
CCACTAAGTAAGGGGATAAGTACCCAGCTGCAATGAAGTTCAGATAGCCAACCATCACATATACACTCACGCACGCACGCACCCACGCACGCACGCACGCACGCACGCACACATACACATAACACACACACACACACACACACACATTAAACCTGCACAACAATAAATTGAACCGACTAGTAGCTGTGGATGAGCAAAGGGTCAAAGAGCCTCCGGTGTGATGAAAGACGCTGGGATCAGTGGGAGAAATGTCAAGCACAGCCAATCAGACTTGTCAAAGCTCAAATACCCTGCCCACAACAGGAAGTGTTGACACATAAAAGAGTAAGAGAGTATAGATTATTAGAAATGATTTTCAATGTCACCAATGTAAATTAATTGGCTATCTATCTCACTAGAGGATGTAATGACATTTTTGGGTAACCACTGCAGTACAACCTTATAAAACAGAAGGCATCCTCTTCTTATCTGTTCTAAAAACGGCCATATACTGTAAGTTAATCAGAAGTGCAAGTGACCAATGCAGGCGATGTTGGAGATACAGTGTGATATTTTTGTGAGAATGTGCTTTTTTTGCGTTGAACAGAGCCGACAGGTGTGTGTGTGTTCTGCGTGTGTGTGTGTGTGGGTGTGTGTGTATATATGTGTGCCGACAGCTCCTGTCTACGCTGCTCACTGATCCCACCTCTGATTAAATTCTGCAGACTCACTCTCCAAGATGAACAACTGCTTTGTGTCAGGAGGACCGCCATTTTCTAGGAAACCGAGGAAGGTAGTTATGCACGTCTTGGTTGTTTGTAATGAGAATGTCTGAGTAATGGTGTTCTTTAGCTAAGGCAACTCTTTCCCTGATTTATGTTAGTATGGAAAAGACAAAGGCCCAGAAGCAGAATTCCATTAATAGATTCTTCAGTGGGAGGCAAGAGTTCTGTTGTCTCTACTGGCTATAGGCTACGGACTTTTATCAATATCAAATACTGTAGGTTTCAACCCAAGCGCAACAATAGACTAGAGAAAAATGTAGGAAGATCAAATTAGTTTAGACTAATCCCAGAAAAAAAATGGAATTTGAAGTGAGCATTATTCAAGCATTTAGACAAGGAAAATACTGTTTTACAATTCCTCCTGAGGGACTGAGAACAATGTGCACCAGCTGTGTGGAGATGCAGAAAAACAGCTGCTTTTGACGTCAGCAAGTGTGCCTTCGAGAAATAGTTCATTATCAGAGATGTACTGTAGTGACAGGCAACGAATAAAACCATTGGCCTGTTTGAGTCACATCTACCTTAGTCTTTTTCACAACTGCCTATGGTATGTAAGGCTACATCTAACTTAACAGTATCCCTGGGCTAAGTCTGAGTAGATCATTAAGCCCTTTCACATTCCATGTGGAGATTCAAAAACAAGTGTCATAAGAATTGAACTAAGGTTCAGAATGATTGAAAGAAATGCTGAAGTTGTCTATGAGTGAGTTGCTGATGTGAAGGTAGCCATCAACCTCCCTTCTGCGCTTGACAGTTGTCATCCTGACCAGTGTCTGACATCCTGACATCACAACCAGAGAGCACACTGCTGCGGTGCAGAGCCAACCAAGCCAACCATCAACACCACCACGGAAGCATGAAGAAGCATGAGATGAGAGCATTAATGTGCGTGCTCTTTCTTGGGCAGATGGACAACAACCACGATAGATAGATAGAGATGTAACGAAACAGCCAGGTAACCGGACAGATCTTTACCTGACAAGTCAAAACTTTGAGACATGCTAAGAGGCCGAATTACTGCAAGAGAAACAATGATGGCGTTACAGAGTTATTAAGCTATCCGTAGGAGGAATACGGGCAGAAGATATATATTAAGTTAGCAAGAAGAAAGACATCATCTGCCGACAGGTCTGGCAGATGTCCATAGTGCAGTACAGTACTGTATGTTAGGTAATGTACAATAATTAACATAGTCAGGAGAAAGTGCATAGCCAATGATGAGAAATCATTAACATAATAACTAAATAAAATTCATTCTCTCTTCAGATTCCAAGGATTGGTTTGGTTATAGTCAATACAGGCACTTGGCATAACACCAGACAATATGTATGTTTAAGTTGTACTACAAACAGAGCTGTAATGCCGAACAGCACAGGCATCCAAGAACAGTAACTTGGCTGGGTGGAAGCATCGTTCAAACCAATGAAAGAAAGTATAATTCACCTTGTGTCTTTCATTCATGCCAATGCCCAGCACCCGTAAAAGTGCATAATCACAACATACTTCAACTTCTCACAAAATGAGTGTGTGTGTGTGAGAGAGAGGGAAAGAGAGAGGGAAAGAAAGAAAGAAAGAAAGAAAGAAAGAAAGAAAGGAGAGAGAGAAAATAAATAAAGACAGAGGTGTCACTCACCCAGCCTGCTCCTGCGGATCACATCAGGAGAGACAGGTCTCAGTTTCCTCTCAGATTTGATCTCATCCAGGATCCTCTCATGCAAGGTGGGAGGAACCTGGGGCTGGGGCTTCAGCTTCCTGGCTGCTGCCTACACACACAAATGCACATGCGCACACACATGTGCACACACACACACGCAGATACATACATGCACTCACACTGAGTTATGGGCATCAGAGTAATGGACATCAGGCCTTTCGCCGCTGCCTCCTAAACCTTAAAGACACCGTCACTGTACTGTTAATATCACTGTCACTGTACTGTTAATATCACTGTACGGTTAATATATCACTGTATGGTTAATATCACTGTCACTGTACTGTTAATTTCACTGTCACTGTACTGTTCCTTTCACTGTCACTGTACTGTTCATTTCACTGTCACTGTACTGTTAATTTCACTGTACTGTTAATATCCCTGTACTATTAATATCACTGTCAATGTACTGTTAATTTCACTGTCACTGTACTGCTAATATCACTGTACTGTTAATATCACTGTCACTGTACTGTTAATATCACTGTATTGTTAATTTCACTGTCACTGTACTGTTAATTTCACTGTCACTGTACTGTTAATATCACTGTACTTGTTAATATCACTGTCACTGCACTGTTAATATCACTGTACTGTTAATATCACTGTCACTGTACTGTTAATTTCACTGTCACTATCTGTTAATTTCACTGTCACTGTACTGTTACTTTCACTGTACTGTTAATATTACTGTACTGTTAATATCACTGTCACTGTACTGTTAATTTCACTGTACTGTTAATATCACTGTCACTGTACTGTTAATATTACTGTACTGTTAATGTCACTGTCACTGTACTATTAATTTCACTGTACTGTTAATATCACTGTCACTGTACTGTTAATATTACTGTACTGTTAATGTCACTGTACTGTTAATATTACTGTACTGTTAATATTACTGTCACTGTACTGTTAATATCACTGTACTGTTAATTTCACTGTCACTGTACTGTTAATATCACTGTACTGTTAATATCACTGTCACTGTACTTTTAATAGCACTGTACTGTTAATATCACTGTCACTGTACTGTTAATATCACTGTCACTGTACTGTTAATATCACTGTCGCTGCACTGTTAATATCACTGTATGGTTAATATCACTGTCACTGTACTGTTAATATCACTGTACGGTTAATATCACTGTACGGTTAATATCACTGTCACTGTACTGTTCATTTCACTGTCACTGTACTGTTAATATCACTGTACTGTTAATACCACTGTCACTGTACTGTTAATTTCACTGTACTGTTAACATCCCTGTACTATTAATATCACTGTCACTGTACTGTTAATATCACTGTACGGTTAATATCACTGTCACTGTAATGTTCATTTCACTGTCACTGTACTGTTAATATCACTGTACTGTTAATACCACTGTCACTGTACTGTTAATTTCACTGTACTGTTAACATCCCTGTACTATTAATATCACTGTCACTGTACTGTTAATATCACTGTCACTGTACTGTTAATATCACTGTCGCTGCACTGTTAATATCACTGTACGGTTAATATCACTGTCACTGTACTGTTCATTTCACTGTCACTGTACTGTTAATATCACTGTACTGTTAATACCACTGTCACTGTACTGTTAATTTCACTGTACTGTTAACATCCCTGTACTATTAATATCACTGTCACTGTACTGTTAATATCACTGTACTGTTAATTTCACTGTCACTGTACGGTTAATATCACTGTACTGTTAATTTCACTGTCACTGTACGGTTAATATCACTATCTGTTAATTTCACTGTCACTGTACTGTTACTTTCACTGTACTGTTAATATTACTGTACTGTTAATATCACTGTCACTGTACTGTTAATATCACTGTCACTGTACTGTTAATTTCACTGTACTGTTAATATCACTGTCACTGTACTGTTAATATCACTGTCACTGTACTGTTAATATCACTGTACTATTAATTTCACTGTACTGTTAATATCACTGTCACTGTACTGTTAATATTACTGTACTGTTAATGTCACTGTACTGTTAATATTACTGTACTGTTAATATTACTGTCACTGTACTGTTAATATCACTGTACTGTTAATTTCACTGTCACTGTACTGTTAATATCACTGTACTGTTAATATCACTGTCACTGTACTTTTAATAGCACTGTACTGTTAATATCACTGTCACTGTACTGTTAATATCACTGTCACTGTACTGTTAATATCACTGTCGCTGCACTGTTAATATCACTGTATGGTTAATATCACTGTCACTGTACTGTTAATATCACTGTACTGTTAATATCACTGTACGGTTAATATCACTGTCACTGTAATGTTCATTTCACTGTCACTGTACTGTTAATATCACTGTACTGTTAATACCACTGTCACTGTACTGTTAATTTCACTGTACTGTTAACATCCCTGTACTATTAATATCACTGTCACTGTACTGTTAATATCACTGTACTGTTAATTTCACTGTCACTGGGTTAATATCACTGTACTGTTAATTTCACTGTCACTGTACGGTTAATATCACTATCTGTTAATTTCACTGTCACTGTACTGTTACTTTCACTGTACTGTTAATATTACTGTACTGTTAATATCACTGTCACTGTACTGTTAATATCACTGTCACTGTACTGTTAATATCACTGTCACTGTACTGTTAATATCACTGTCACTGTACTGTTAATATCACTGTCACTGTACTGTTAATATCACTGTACTGTTAATTTCACTGTCACTGTACGGTTAATATCACTGTACTGTTAATTTCACTGTCACTGTACGGTTAATATCACTGTACTGTTAATATCACTGTACTGTTAATTTCACTGTACTGTTAATATCACTGTCACTGTACTGTTAATATCACTGTCACTGTACTGTTAATATCACTGTCACTGTACTGTTAATATCACTGTCACTGTACTGTTAATATCACTGTCACTGTACTGTTAATATCACTGTCACTGTTAATTTCACTGTCACTGTATGGTTAATATCACTGTACTGTTAATATCACTGTCACTGTACTTTTAATATCACTGTCACTGTACTGTTAATTTCACTGTACTGTTAATATCACTGTCACTGTACTGTTAATATCACTGTCACTGTACTGTTAATTTCACTGTACTGTTAATATCACTGTCACTGTACTGTTAATATCACTGTCACTGTACTGTTAATATCACTGTACTATTAATTTCACTGTACTGTTAATATCACTGTCACTGTACTGTTAATATTACTGTACTGTTAATGTCACTGTACTGTTAATATTACTGTACTGTTAATATTACTGTCACTGTACTGTTAATATCACTGTACTGTTAATTTCACTGTCACTGTACTGTTAATATCACTGTACTGTTAATATCACTGTCACTGTACTTTTAATAGCACTGTACTGTTAATATCACTGTCACTGTACTGTTAATATCACTGTCACTGTACTGTTAATATCACTGTCGCTGCACTGTTAATATCACTGTATGGTTAATATCACTGTCACTGTACTGTTAATATCACTGTACTGTTAATATCACTGTACGGTTAATATCACTGTCACTGTACTGTTCATTTCACTGTCACTGTACTGTTAATATCACTGTACTGTTAATACCACTGTCACTGTACTGTTAATTTCACTGTACTGTTAACATCCCTGTACTATTAATATCACTGTCACTGTACTGTTAATATCACTGTACTGTTAATTTCACTGTCACTGTACGGTTAATATCACTGTACTGTTAATTTCACTGTCACTGTACGGTTAATATCACTATCTGTTAATTTCACTGTCACTGTACTGTTACTTTCACTGTACTGTTAATATTACTGTACTGTTAATATCACTGTCACTGTACTGTTAATATCACTGTCACTGTACTGTTAATATCACTGTCACTGTACTGTTAATATCACTGTCACTGTACTGTTAATATCACTGTCACTGTACTGTTAATATCACTGTACTGTTAATTTCACTGTCACTGTACGGTTAATATCACTGTACTGTTAATTTCACTGTCACTGTACGGTTAATATCACTGTACTGTTAATATCACTGTACTGTTAATTTCACTGTACTGTTAATATCACTGTCACTGTACTGTTAATATCACTGTCACTGTACTGTTAATATCACTGTCACTGTACTGTTAATATCACTGTCACTGTACTGTTAATATCACTGTCACTGTTAATTTCACTGTCACTGTATGGTTAATATCACTGTACTGTTAATATCACTGTCACTGTACTTTTAATATCACTGTCACTGTACTGTTAATATAACTGTACCGTTAATATCACTGTCACTGTACTGTTAATTTCACTGTACTGTTAATATCACTGTCACTGTACTGTTAATATCACTGTCACTGTACTGTTAATATCACTGTCACTGTACTTTTAATATCACTGTACTGTTAATATCACTGTCACTGTACTGTTAATTTCACTGTACTGTTAATATCACTGTCACTGTACTGTTAATTTCACTGTACTGTTAATATCACTGTCACTGTACTGTTAATATAACTGTACTGTTAATATCACTGTCACTGTACTGTTAATATCACTGTCACTGTACTGTTAATATCACTGTCACTGTACTGTTAATTTCACTGTACTGTTAATATCACTGTCACTGTATTGTTAATATCACTGTCACTGTACTGTTAATATAACTGTACTGTTAATATCACTGTCACTGTACTGTTAATATAACTGTACTGTTAATATCACTGTCACTGTACTGTTAATATAACTGTACTGTTAATATCACTGTCACTGTACTGTTAATATCACTGTCACTGTACTGTTAATATCACTGTCACTGTACTGTTAATTTCACTGTACTGTTAATATCACTGTCACTGTATTGTTAATATCACTGTCACTGTACTGTTAATATAACTGTACTGTTAATATCACTGTCACTGTACTGTTAATATAACTGTACTGTTAATATCACTGTCACTGTACTGTTAATATCACTGTCACTGTACTGTTAATATCACTGTCACTGTACCGTTAAAATCACTGTCACTGTACCGTTAATATCACTGTCACGTTAATATCACTGTCACTGTCACGTTAATATCACTGTCACTGTCACGTTAATATCACTGTATCGTTAATATCACTGTCACGTTAATATCACTGTCACTGTACCGTTAATATCACTGTACCGTTAATATCACTGTACCGTTAATATCACTGTCACTTTGTAACAATAACTCTTGACTGTCAGTGCTGCTCCTCTATATTACTGAGACAGGCACTTCAGTGAGACTGGAGCAGAGAGGCTGGGATAGTGATGCGGGGACAGAGAGGCTGGGGCAGAGAGTCTGGGGCAGTGAGGCTGGGGCAGAGAGTCTGGGGCAGTGAGGCTGGGGCAGAGAGGCTGGGATAGTGATGCGGGGACAGAGAGGCTGGTGCAGAGAGTCTGGGGCAGTGAGGCTGGGGCAGTGAGGCTGGGGCAGAGAGGCTGGGATAGTGATGCGGGGACAGCGAGGCTGGGGCAGAGAGGCTGGGGCAGAGAGGCTGGGGCAGTGAGGCTGGGGCAGGGATGCGGGGACAGAGAGGCTGGGGCAGTGAGGCTGGGGCAGTGAGGCTGGGGCAGTGAGGCTGGGGCAGAGAGGCTGGGATAGTGATGCGGGGACAGCGAGGCTGGGGCAGAGAGGCTGGGGCAGAGAGGCTGGGGCAGAGAGGCTGGGGCAGTGATGCGGGGACAGAGAGGCTGGGGCAGAGAGGCTGGGGCAGTGATGCGGGGACAGAGAGGCTGGGGCAGTGAGGCTGGGGCAGTGAGGCTGGGGCAGTGAGGCTGGGGCAGTGATGCGGGGACAGAGAGGCTGGGGCAGTGAGGCTGGGGCAGTGAGGCTGGGGCAGTGAGGCTGGGGCAGAGAGGCTGGGGCAGTGATGCGGGGACAGAGAGGCTGGGGCAGTGAGGCTGGGGCAGTGAGGCTGGGGCAGTGAGGCTGGGGCAGAGAAGCTGGGATAGTGATGCGGGGACAGAGAGGCTGGGGCAGAGAGGCTGGGGCAGAGAGGCTGGGGCAGAGAGGCTGGGGCAGTGATGCTGGGGCAGAGAGTCTGGGGCAGAGAGGCTGGGGCAGAGAGACTGGGGCAGAGAGCATTGATAATCAGATCATCAACTGGAGCTGTACATCTATCAATCACCCCTCATTCCAATCAGAATAATCATATTCCAGAACCCCAAATCCTGAACTACCGGAATTTTTAGGGGGATATAAAAAAACTCTTTCTTTGACTAAAGATGGGTTCAGTAGCTTGTGGTTTAATTGGAAAGGGGACAACCCTAGTACCAATTCCCAGGCGTCCTCAAGTTCCAGTGATGAATGAGACTTGGAAGGATGGCATGGCAAGACTAGAAGACACCAGAATGAGAAGAAAGTGGGACAGGTACCATAGAATGTACTATCGTATAGTATATAGTACATTCATTATACAGTACTGTACACTAACAGGATTAGAAGGAGAGAAAATGCCCCATGTTCTCCTCTCTAAACCCTACAACTGTACAGCCCATATAGATAAGAGATATACTTTACATACATAGCTAATAGTTGTCTTCTTATTTCATTCTATGGTACTCTGTTCAGCCCAAAGAGACAGAACAGAGTTGTATCTCTATGGTTCAGCCCACCACCATGTCAACACCAAAGAGGTTGCTAGTTGATGTAAAGTATATCTGTTGTTTCTATAGGCTGTGCACTCACAGGGTTGAGAGGAGGTCTGGACCGGATGAAGTCTAGGATGACCTCATGGGCGCTCTTCTTCAACCTTGGTGGGATGTCGTTGTTTACCTGGAGGTGCAAGGACACACACACACACACACACACACACACACAGAGATTAAGAGAGAGCATAACTACATTAAAACAACAAACCATGCTTTTAAGACACCTGACAGTCTTACCATGACCTTGCGTAGTTTGTAGCGTTTGGAGCGGATGTCATCCATGAGCATCTCGTAGGGCGTGAGCTGGAACTCGATGGCCAGAGGGTTGTACTGGCGCTCCTGGACCTTCTTCAGCTTCACCCCGTTCCGCAGGTCTCCCATCACCTGCATCCAGAACTTAGCCTGGGGGATGCAGGGGGACAGAAATCATATAGCAACACAGTACTCATGCAATGATTTAACACTTATAGGGCCAATTTCCAGACCCAGATGAAGCCTAGATACTCCTGTGTTAAGTTCCCCAGTTTCTGTGTTGTGGTTTTGTTTGTATGTGTGTTTCAGGATGGCTTCCTGAAATTCCCCCAAGCAGCTAATTGAAGCTGACCCCACCCACTCGTCAGGATACAGCTGTATCTCATTACAGACTCCTTCTCCAGCTATATAAGCCAGTGTTCTGTTGCTCAGAAAAGAGATTATTAGTATGTCTTGTGTTGGTTGTTGCTGAGAGAATAGAGCTGCTTGGTATGTTCTATGTTGGTGGTTGCTGATTAGTATGTCCTGTGTTGGTGGTTGCTGATTGGTATGTCCTGTGTTGGTGGTTGCTGATTGGTATGTCCTGTGTTGGTGGTTGCTGATTGGTATGTCCTGTGTTGGTGGTTGCTGATTGGTATGTCCTGTGTTGGTGGTTGCTGATTGGTATGTCCTGTGTTGGTGGTTGCTGATTGGTATGTCCTGTGTTGGTGGTTGCTGATTGGTATGTCCTGTGTTGGTGGTTGCTGATTGGTATGTCCTGTGTTGGTGGTTGCTGATTGGTATGTCCTGTGTTGGTGGTTGCTGATTGGTATGTCCTGTGTTGGTGGTTGCTGATTGGTATGTCCTGTGTTGGTGGTTGCTGATTGGTATGTCCTGTGTTGGTGGTTGCTGATTGGTATGTCCTGTGTTGGTGGTTGCTGATTGGTATGTCCTGTGTTGGTGGTTGCTGATTGGTATGTCCTGTGTTGGTGGTTGCTGATTGGTATGTCCTGTGTTGGTGGTTGCTGATTGGTATGTCCTGTGTTGGTACCCGGGGGGGGGAGGGAAGGCCCCTAGGGAGTGCTTAGGCAAAAGTCTTGCAGGCATAACCCGTATTTACTGTCTATACACACTAGGTAAGACCTGGGCGGACCACCCCCTATATTTTGGTTAGCGCACCACCCCCTCAATTTTGGTTAGCGCACCAGGTGGTGCTAAGTTAGTGGGACGGTAGGAACGGGGGCTTTGACATTTACTTTCTTTGCTTTGGTTCCGTTCAGCCTGTGATAAGGAAGCAAATTCCCAGTCAACTGTAAATTATTTGCCTTTCATCTTTACTCGCACATACAATCCCATACCTCTTTTACTCCACGGGGAGTTGAGCTGTAACATGGTGTTGCGTTCCCTCTCTAGGAGGCATACGTAACACCTGGGCTACAAACATGCTAGTCCAAGAGTAGGTTTTAATGAGTCTGGGGAAACCTGTCCTAAGGGTGTTGCCAGGTAATAAGGAGCTGGTCACCTACCCAGTCCGCATTCTGGAGCTCATTCAGGCCTCTGCTGGGATCCACAGACGGCTCGCCACCCATCTTCCGAAGATTCTACGAGAGAGGTGGGGGCGATCAGAGTGAGAAAGAGATGAGCGCTTAAAGGCCCAGTGCAGTCAAACATTGATTTTCCTGTGTTTTATATATATTTCCACACGGAGGTTGGAATAATACTGTAATTGTGAAAATGATAATGCCCTTTCAGTGTTTGCAATTTGTCTGTTTTTGTGCGATAGAGTTTTGGCCTGCTTGGTGACATCAAAAGATAGTTCCAAACCTCTCTGCCAATAACAGCTAGTTTTCTGTTTTCCCCTCCCCGCTCAGACCACTCCCAGACAGTCCTCGCAAAATTTTGCTTCTTTTTAACAATTTTTAATTAAACAGTAAGGTACTTAATTATTTGATATTGAGAGCTTGCATTGGACCTTTAAGTAACTGACCTCAAAGCCACAGGTTTCATCCTTTCATGTTGATGTTAATCAAGTTCATAGACTACCACAGCATTAGGATGGGCAGCTAGCCCTGCTATCAGTCACACCCACAAATCGTGCATCGAGCATGATGGTACATTCCCACCACACACATTCCCAGTCCATTTTCATCAGTGACTGAAAATCATCATTGTAGCCATAGGGAATAAAGCATGGTCCTACCAGTGTATGCATAGCAGAGATTATAGCTTTAAGCCATGTTCAAGATGACTGTATGAAATAGTGTGGGAACTCTCTTAGCTAGCCCCTGCTAAAACCAATCCACTGCTTTTAAATGTGTGGGAAGGAGTGAGTAAGTGCACTTTGAGAGCATTGGGATGCAACCAATGAAGCAGTGAACAACCTGCATCCCTTCACTTCCTGATTCAGGAGTTCATTAGAGGACAGGACACTGAGGGATCTGTACTGCAGCAGACTGGAAAGCCTCCTCTCTCTCCCTGAGTGGTGAGAGAGGGGGTGTCAACCTGCATCCCACCGGTGTTTGATGGAGCAATCATGGGAGTCTCTCTGCTACAGTCCCTCACAGGAGATTTACTACAGGGCCTCTCCTCTCACTGGAAATACAGCCATAACTCACACTACACTGGAAAGGGCATTTGCTAAGGTGTCTGCCTTCTCTACCATTAAGAGTTTGGTACATATTCCCTTTTCATAACATAGCATAAAACAGAAAGCTTTACCATGGTCCGTGAATAACATGATTGTTGACACATTTAAAAAAAAAAGACATTTCTGAGCAGAGGAGCCCAGGGTGAGATGATGTTGGACTTAACACCCGGTGCTCATTTGTACAACCAACACAATACCATCCCTTTCCTAACTTATCGTATTTAACCCCAAGCAAATAGGAACTGCAGTGGCTTTGGTGATTCAGCTACAACTATGTTTTTAATAGTGTCCTTCTGTCCTGTTATAGAGCTCTTTGTTATGAAAGAAATGGTTTCTCTCTCTGCCTGCTGTCCTGTAGCTAGCTAGCTAAATCCCCTGTGGGACAACGCGTCTCTGCCTCGCTGCCAGACAGGAGGACAAGTGGGGGAGGGGAATGATGCAGGGGTGAAAGCTCATCTTATTTCTCCTGGTATCACACACACAGAGATGTGCACACGCACAGACAGAGAAACACACAAATGTAACCTTGATCCCACATTGAACAGCCAAGCATCTTGACCAGAGATTGCACTGTCCAGCAGATCCTTAGTCCCATCCCTACTGCTATAGTTCTAGGTGTCTCTGCCTCCACATACAGTAGACTAGACTACATCCTGGCCTATTCACATCTGGTTGCATACACCAGATAGGCTAACTAAACTGGATGCACTGTCTGTAGCCCCCTGAACCACAGAGCTTGACACTTGTCTCCCCTTCTTCATAGCTCTTACCCTCTCCTCATAATAAGACTCTCCACTCTCTTTTGTAACAGTGAATTATATAACTATCCAATTCCTTCGCTCCTTTCAGATGTACTACTGTGGAGGGGGAGTGCTGCTTGGCTGGATGGGTCCCTGGGGAGTAGCATCCAGTATGTGTTTCATGGGGACAATTCCAAAAGCTGAGCACAGATTTGTCCTATAACAAACCCTGCATACCTTCTGTCACACACACACACACACACACACACACACACACACACACACACACACACACACACACACACACACACACACACACACAGAATAACCTATATTCCTTCTCTGTGACACACACACACACACTAACCTGCATTCCTTCCCTGTAACACACACACACACACAGTAACCTGCATTCCTTCCCTGTAACACACACACAGTAACCTGCATTCCTTCCCTGTAACACACACACAGTAACCTGCATTCCTTCCCTGTAACACACACACAGTAACCTGCATTCCTTCCCTGTAACACACACACAGTAACCTGCATTCCTTCCCTGTAACACACACACAGTAACCTGCATTCCTTCCCTGTAACACACACACAGTAACCTGCATTCCTTCCCTGTAACACACACACAGTAACCTGCATTCCTTCCCTGTAACACACACACAGTAACCTGCATTCCTTCCCTGTAACACACACACACACACACACAGAGTAACTGGAATTCCTTCTCTGTAACACGGACGCACGCACACACAGTAACCTGCATTCCTTCTCCTCTGTAGCACACACACACAGACACACACACACACACCCGACTCAAGGCTGATATACAGTAGGATCCATTACAGGACATGTACGTAGCGTGCCATGTTGATCAGTTCTCTGAAGCATGTGAAACACCTTAATGTCATGCTGCTTAATCTCCTGAATGAATGTCTCTCCAGTCACATGACCTCTGAACATATGTCCCGGGTCTACATGTTTGTCTGATTTACAGTACAAGGTTGTCTAGTGGTGAATGCCGGTGACCATTCAGATTCACCTTTTAGTGGTCCTATGTGCACTGGAGCCTGAGAATGAGATGTCAATCAGGTCCCAGAAACAGACCGGAGCTGTTCCAATATCCACACTGGTTAGCATACCACATAGGATAAAGCAATGTATTGGGAATACATGCTAAGTACTATGCTAGTATAGACAATGGAACAGAACCACTATGTAAGCAAGCCGAGGGCCTATTCAGTCAGGTAGTGTGTTGTGAGCATTGGTAAATGGAGGTGGTTTGGTGAACCATCCTCACACGATGAGTAACCTTTCCTGAGACCTGAAGACTTTCTTTACCTGCCCAAGCTAATTCCTAACCTTTAGCTCAGTGGACTAACGCAGTCTTGTTGCACCCAGTTGGTCACACATTGATGTGTAGGTAGCCTCACCTCTTTGGCACTCTTGATCTTCTCCAGGAAGGAGCGTAGCTCCCTGGTCTCAGCGTAGAGAGCACGGCACACAGCCTGGTAGTGGCTGGGGGCATCGCCAGGGCTGGGGAGGTGAGACACACACATCTACAGACAGACACAGACAGACAGGGAGAAAGAAGTAGTACTGTAAGTAAAACATTGTAGATACTGTAAGTATGGTAATTCAGCAGATGACAGAACGTATCCTTGTGACAGTAGATTACAAAATACTGTATGTCCTTGTTTCTCTGAGATGAACAGAAGGTGCTCTTGGCATGATCTTGGCACCAGTAGTCCACTGCATTTCCCATCCCATATAGCGCCTCAAATTCTAACAGAAAATGGTTGGCCGTCTCATCTGCAATCTTGCCCACCAAGTAAATTCCCTGAACCGACAATATTTACATTAGATAAATGGTGCTGCTGTGTAGAGGAGGAAGCCTGGAGCAGAAATGGAGAATTAGGTATTAGGGAGTCTTTCCCCAGTAGCATCATAATCTCAAAATTCCCTAACCCATTTATCTTTAATAGAGTCATGCTGATATAGGAGAAAAGCCCTGATTATAAATCACACAGTAATATACATCTGAAATGTTGTGAAACATCTAGAAGGCAGTTAGAGAGAGAGAGAGAGGCAGGCAGTTCCTTTAGGGTAAGGCTCTATAGTTAACATCAGACAGAGAGAAAGACGAGGGTGGACTGGAGGATAGAGAGGATGACTACTATTAGAGGAGACATCCAGCCATCAGGCAGTAGGGCTGGCAAGACAACAGCGACACTGTCACCCAGGCAGCTCAGATGTCCACAGCCTCAGATAACCTTGCTAGCAGTCGCTATGGAGACCTGGTTCCATCCCCTGGGCCCTGTCTCTAGAATCATTATTTCACCACTGTCATGTCTGTCCTTCTCGGGCCGGGTCGGATGGAAGGCTGAAGACTACAGTTCAGTCGAGGCTCCTCAGAGGAGGAATGGGAGGACCATCCTCAGTGAATTTCATAAAAACATGATATATTTTTTGTATTTACATTTTTTTCCTTTTTAGATAAAACTATATGAAATATATTCACATGTCACAAAATAATTGATTAAAACATACTATTTTGCAATGAAGGTCTATGGTAGCCTCAGCAGCACTCTGTAGGGTAGCACCATGTGTAGCCGGAGGACAGCTAGCTTCCGTCCTCCTCTGGGTACAGTGACTTCAATAAAAAAAAAGGTGGCTCATGGTCCTCACCCCCATCCATAGACTTACACAGTAATTATGAATACTTCCAGAGGATGTCCTTCAACCTATCAAAGCTCTTGCAGCATGAACTGACATGTTATCCACACAATCAAATGATCAGAAAATGAATCTAGTACCGCAAGCATACGCTAAAAATGGAGAAGCAAGAGTGATTTCTTCATTTTTTTTCTCTATCAGTTTCACTTACTACAATTTCACTGGAGCTAGAAAATACAGCTTGCTAGATTAGCCTACTCAAACACCCTGCTCAAACAGAGATCTATGCTAGCTAGCTGGCTTTAACTATCCAACACAACACTGGAACTCTTTCAAGTCAAGGTAAGCTTTTGGTTTTACTGATTTATTGTCACCGGGGCCCACTGGTGTAACTGCTAAACTGCTTACTGATTGACTGTACACTGTAACATTACTGCATGACTGTAGCGGGTTTACTAATGCGTTAGTTCTATTAGCTATGTTGACTATGATGTTACTTTAGCTAATATGGTGACAACGATGTAGGCTGTGTGTAGTGGTTATAATATGATTTGGCTTGGAACGTTTTTTTTTTTACCTGGTCTCCTATAGTTGATGTGTTGTGCATTGAAGTCCACAAGCGAAGGAAAAAGGTGAGAGGAGGAAAACGCATAGATGTGAGAAGAAATACAAAGTGACTGCTATGAAAGTGAACTGTGTTTACACTTGATCAGGGGTGTATTCATTCCGACGATTCTGTTGAAAAACATTTCTTAAATGGAATGAAACGGGGATAATCAGACATTAATTTGTCCAATAAAAACTTTTGTTTGTAACTGTTGGACTAATGATTACACCCTAGATCAGCTAGATGTGGACAAGAGTGTGCAAGGTGGTATTGAATGTATCACTTTCTGTCACCTTTTTCTCTACGCTGCAAACTTTCATTCATAGGCTAGGTTGTAGCAACCTCATGAATAGGGAAAATTTGAGTATCATGTAGTAGTCTGAACCTATCGATGCTACATTGAAATGGGTGAATGGAATATGAATGACAGTCATCCAATATTCTCTAATAGAAATAATGCTAATTTAAAAAAAAACATTGTCCTCCCACCACTGCTATGGTTATTTAAGGACTCACTGGGTGGATCTAGTATGATGCCTGTTCTCTCAACACTACTGGACATTTCTTATTATACCTTTATTTAACTAGACAAATTCTTATTTACAATGACGGCCTGTTCAGGGACAGAACGACAGATTTGTACCTTGTCAGCTCGGGGATTTGAACTTGCAACCTTCCGGTTACTAGTCCAACGCTCTAACCACTAGGCTACCCTGCCGCCCCGACATGCTGGGTGGATCTAGTATGATGTCTGTTCTCTCAACACTACTGGACATTCTGGGTGGATCTAGTATGATGTCTGTTCTCTCAACACAACTGGACATTCTGGGTGTATCTAGTATGATGTATGTTCTGTCAACACTACTGGACATGCTGGGTGGATCTAGTATGATGTATGTTCTGTCAACATTACTGGACATGCTGGGTGGATCTAGTATGATGTCTGTTCTGTCAACACTACTGGACATGCTGGGTGGATCTAGTATGATGTATGTTCTGTCAACACTACTGGACATGCTGGGTGGATCTAGTATGATGTATGTTCTGTCAACACTACTGGACATGCTGGGTGGATCTAGTATGATGTATGTTCTGTCAACATTACTGGACATGCTGGGTGGATCTAGTATGATGTCTGTTCTGTCAACACTACTGGACATGCTGGGTGGATGTAGTATGATGTATGTTCTGTCAACACTACTGGACATGCTGGGTGGATCTAGTATGATGTATGTTCTGTCAACACTACTGGACATGCTGGGTGGATCTAGTATGATGTATGTTCTGTCAACACTACTGGACATGCTGGGTGGATCTAGTATAATGTCTGTTCTGTCAACACTACTGGACATGCTGGGTGGATCTAGTATGATGTCTGTTCTGTCAACACTACTGGACATGCTGGGTGGATCTAGTATGATGTATGTTCTGTCAACACTACTGGACATGCTGGGTGGATCTAGTATGATGTCTGTTCTGTCAACACTACTGGACATGCTGGGTGGATCTAGTATGATGTCTGTTCTGTCAACACTACTGGACATGCTGGGTGGATCTAGTATGATGTATGTTCTGTCAACACTACTGGACATGCTGGGTGGATCTAGTATGATGTATGTTCTGTCAACACTACTGGACATGCTGGGTGGATCTAGTATGATGTCTGTTCTGTCAACACTACTGGACATGCTGGGTGGATCTAGTATGATGTCTGTTCTGTCAACACTACTGGACATGCTGGGTGGATCTAGTATGATGTATGTTCTGTCAACACTACTGGACATGCTGGGTGGATCTAGTATGATGTCTGTTCTGTCAACACTACTGGACATGCTGGGTGGATCTAGTATGATGTCTGTTCTGTCAACACTACTGGACATGCTGGGTGGATGTAGTATGATGTATGTTCTGTCAACACTACTGGACATGCTGGGTGGATCTAGTATGATGTATGTTCTGTTCTGGACATGCTGGGTGGATCTATGTATGCTTCTGTCATGTGATGTATGTTCTGTCAACACTACTGGACATGCTGGGTGGATCTAGTATGATGTCTGTTCTGTCAACACTACTGGACATGCTGGGTGGATCTAGTATGATGTCTGTTCTCTCAACACTACTGGACATGCTGGGTGGATCTAGTATGATGTCTGTTCTGTCAACACTACTGGACATGCTGGGTGGATCTAGTATGATGTCTGTTCTGTCAACACTACTGGACATGCTGGGTGGATCTAGTATAGATTATAGTCTCCACTACTGAACATGCTAGGTGGATCTAGTATAGACAATAGTCTCAACACTATTGAACATGCTGGGTGGATCTAGTATAGACAATAGTCTCAACACTATTGAACATGCTGGGTGGATTTAGTATAGATTATAGTCTCGACTACTGAACATGCTGGGTGGATCGAGTATAGATTATAGTCTCAACACTACTGAACATGCTGGGTGTATTTAGTATAAATTATAGTCTCCACTACTGAACATGCTGGGTGGATCTAGTATAGATAATAGTCTCAACACTACTAGACATGCTGGGTGGATCTAGTATAGATTATAGTCTCAACACTACTGGAGGGAAGACCCATATACAACAACTGCAGGCTCCAGTACCATGACCCTGACCTGATCACCACAATTTTGTAGTTGACTGCACTTGATGGCTTGACAGCAGAAAACCTACTATTTCCTTATTAACCCTGTCATTCACCCATGTAGTGACATTTTGGCTTTTAATCATCAACCACCACCCTCCCCCAATCAACAGCTGCCTACCCTCAGGATGTCCCTGTAGCCACGAACATTACAGATGTTGATGGGGTCGTCTTCGGCCTCCTCCTCTTCCTCGGTGGCCTCGTAACCTTCGTCAGGGCAGGCGTCTCTCTCAGCCTCGCCCATGTTGGTCATGAGGTCTATGAGCTGCTCCAGGGGTGGGCTCAGCTCCCGCTCCTCGCTCTCCTTCAGTCCGTAGTCCAACGCCTTGTAGATCATGATGCCCAGAGACTCAATCACCTAAAGGACAGGACACAAGCAACAACACACACTGGGTATCATTATATTGCCATCCATATACAGTGCCTTCGGAAAGTATTCATCCCTTGACATTTTCCACATTTTGTTACGTTACAGCCTTATTCTAAAATAGATTAACCTGTTGAGTGTAGGGGGCAGTATTTTGATGTTTGGATGAAAAACGTACCCAAATGAAACTGCCTATTTATCAGGCCCAGAATCTAGAATATGCATATAATTGTCAGATTATGATAGAAAACACTCCAAAGTTTATAAAACTGTCAAAATATTGTCTGTGAGTATAACAGAACTGATATTGCAGGCAAAAACCTGAGGAAAATCCAACCAGGAAGTGCCTAAGATAAACAAATCTCCCTGTTCCATTGCATGCCTTCCCTCCATTTCAAGAGATATCAACCAGATTCCTTTCGCTATGGCTTCAACATGGTGTGAACAGTCTTTAGACATAGTTTCAGGCTTTTATTCTGAAAATACTGATGCTGAAAAATGAGCGAGAACGATCACATCGCGTCAGTGGATGACTGGGTGCCAGCAGAGTTGGAGCAGACATTTTCTCTCTCTCTCCTATTGAAAAAGCTACGGTCCGGTTGAAATATTATCGATTATTTATTGTAGAAACAACCTGAGGTTTGATTATAAAAAATGTTTGACATTTTCTATGAACTTTACAGATACTATTTGGAATTTTCGTCTGCCCGTCATGACCTGCACGAGCCTGTGGATTGCTGAACAAAACACGCCAACCAAATGGAGGTTTTTGGATGTCTTCATGTTTAAAATAAATGGATTTTGAATAATTTGCCTTGATTTGTGTTATTCAGCTGTTAATCTCCTGGAAAACAAACGTAAATATGAGTTTGTGTCTTCGTTCCCTGTTATGTAATATATATAATCTCCTTTCATTATCCTGCACGAGACTGTCCCATGCTTTCAGCAGTAGCATGTGCTACACAAACACATGACCCTTTCATTCAAGTGAACAACCCAACCTTTAAAAGCAAGGCAGACCTTAACAGATTAGTCAGTAATAACGTGACTTGACTGAGCCAGCAGAGATTACTGGCCATTATAAACTGGGTGGTTCAAGCCCTGAATGCTGATTGGCTGACAACCGTGGTATATCAGATGACGAAACACTTGTTACTGCTCTAATTACATTTGTAAACAGTTTATAATAGCAATAAGGCACCTTGGTGGTTTGTGATTATATGGCCAATATACCACAAGTATATATACTATATTTCCATATACCACACCCCCTCGGGCCTTATTGCTTAATAATAATGACACAATGACACATAAATACTGTTTGGTTCTAATTCTGAGAGTAAAAACTCTATGGTCACTATGAAAGCATAACCAAGTTTATTCTCCCAGAGGATCAATACAGCTGCATCAGACAAATCATGTTTCCACCAACACAAGTATATATACTCCAATTTAGGCACTCCTCCTTCTCTCCAATCCTTACATCTATTATGGCTCGGCAGGAAGACGAAGTAAGACAAAGTAATAGGGTAATAAACCATAATTTCTCCCTACGGAGATCTGACCTGGCCTCAACACCTCATTTGCCTAATCTACAGATGTTCATCTGTCTCCCCTATAGCAATCCTGTGACTTCCTCTCGTCCACCCAGCACATTCCAAAGCCATCTGACTCCTACCGATAACCATTAACTTCTGATGTAAAAACCAGTCTCTAGGATAGCAATGTTCTATGCTTAACCCAGAATCCAACAATATTTAAGATGATAAAACCAACAAATATTCAAGAGGTTCAGAGGAGTGATTTAAATCTTATGCATACATTTATTAAATCAAGAATATCTGTATTGTTTTATGCTTAAGTCCAGTACTTAATATGAGCTGGATCTCCCCCCCACTCCCCCACTTAATGTATTTCCTTATAGAATCACAGAAGCGCAAATGGTTCTGGAGGAGCTGCAGCAAGCCTGATAAATTGACATAAAAGTTATAGTTACTCCTGTCTGTTCAGAAAGAATTGAAATAATTTCAAATAGCCTACTTCACCATGACAAAGTCCAAAATGTTGCCACAGAGGATAAATAGCTTATTTTAAAAATAGCCCAGCTGTGGAGTGTAGCTCAATAACAGGGTCTAGCCTACAGTTGGGAACAAGCTGCAAATCTGTCAGTAAACAGCATGCAGACAAAACTGGCCTTTCGCAATATTTCAAATAGCCTACAATCACGGGAAAACACAGGCTGGAAAGCAAATGTCTCCTGCTGAAAAGAGAGAACTCTAATCTGTCAGCTATAGGCGATCAATATACAGTGCACTCGGAAAATATTCAGACCCCTTGACTTTTTTCACGTTTTGTTACTGTACTGTAGTCTTCTTGGGTATGATGCTACAAGCTTGGCACACCGGTATTTGGGGAGTTTCTCCCATTCTTGTCTGCAGATCCTCTCAAGCTCTGTCAGGTTGGATGGGGAACATCGCTGCACAGCTATTTTCAGGTCTCTTTTTTTGGTAACCTTCCCCAGATCAACTGTGGGACCTTATATAGATAGGTGTGTGACTTTCCAAATCATGTCCAATCAATTGAATTTACCACAGGTCAAGTTGTAGAAACATATCAGAGACTGTAACGTTCTTTGCTTCACGGAAACTCGAGAGACGCTAACGGAATCGGTGTAGCCAGCTGGTTTCTTCACAAACATCTTTCTGGTAAGAAGAGGGGCGGGGGTGTATGCCTTATGGTTAACGAGACGTGGTGTGGTCACAACAACATACAGGAACTCAAGTCCTTCTGTTCACCTGATTTAGAATTCCTCACAATCAAATGTTAACCGCATTATCCACCAAGGGAATTCTCTTCGATTATAATCACAGCCATATATATTCCCCCCCCAAGCAGTCACATCGATGGTTCTGAACAAACTTTATTTGACTCTTTGCAAACTGGAAACCACATATCATGAGGCTGCATTCATTGTAGCTGGGGATTTTAACAAGGCTAATCTGAAAACAAGACTCCCTAAATTGTATCAGCATATCGATTGCACAACCAGGGCTGGTAAAATCTTGGATAATTGCTATTCTAACTTCCGCAGTGCATATAAGGCCCTTCCCTGCCCTCCTTTCGGAAAAGCTGACCACGACTCCATTTTGTTGCTCCCTGCCTACAGACAGAAGCTAAAACAAGAATCTCACGCGCTCAGGTCTGTTCAACGCTGGTCCGACCAATCTGATTCCACGCTCCAAGACTGCTTCCATCACGTGGACTGGGATATGTTCCGCACTGCGTCCAACAACAACATTGACGAATACGCTGATTTGGTGAGCGAGTTCATTAGAACGTGCATTGAAGATGTCGTTCCTATAGCAACGATTAAAACATTCCCAAACCAGAAACCGTGGATTGATGGCAGCATTTGCGTGAAACTGAAAGCACGAACCACTGCTTTTAACCAGGGCAAGGTGACCGGAAACATGACCAAATACAAACAGTGTAGCTATTCCCTCCGTAAGGCAATAAAACAAGCTAAGCATCAGTATAGAGACAAAGTTGAGTCGCAATTCAACGGCTCAGACACAAGAGGTATGTGGCAGGGTCTACAGTCAATCACGGATTACAAAAAGAAAACCAGCCCAGTCACGGACCAGGATGTCTTGCTCCCAGGCAGACTAAATAACTTTTTTGCCCGCTTTGAGGACAATACAGTGCCACTGACACGGCCCGCAACCAAAACATGCGGACTCTCCTTCACTGCAGCCGAGGTGAGTAAAACATTTAAACGTGTTAACCCTCGCAAGGCTGCAGGCCCAGACGGCATCCCCAGCCGCGCCCTCAGAGCATGCGCAGACCAGCTGGCTGGTGTGTTTACAGACATATTCAATCGATCCTTATCCCAGTCTGCTGTTCCCACATGCTTCAAGGGGGCCCCCATTGTTCCTGTTCCCAAGAAAGCTAAGGTAACTGAGCTAAACAACTACCGCCCCGTAGCACTCACTTCCGTCATAAAGTGCTTTGAGAGACTAGTCAAGGACCATATCACCTCCACCCTACCTGACACCCTAGACCCACTCCAATTTGCTTACCGCCCAAATAGGTCCACAGACGATGCAATCTCAACCTCACTGCACACTGTCCTAACCCATCTGGACAAGAGGAATACCTATGTGAGAATGTTCATCAACTACAGCTCATCATTTAACACCATAGTACCCTCCAAACTTGTCATCAAGCTCGAGACCCTGGGTCTCGACCCCGCCCTGTGCAGCTGGGTACTGGACTTCCTGACAGGCCGCCCCCAGGTGGTGAGGGTAGGTAACAACATCTCCACCCCGCTGATCCTCAACACTGGGGCTCCACAAGGGTGCGTTCTGAGCCTTCTCCTGTACTCCCTGTTCATCCACGACTGCGTGGCCATGCACGCCTCCAACTCAATCATCAAGTTTGCGGACGACACTACAGTGGTAGGCTTGATTACCAACAACGACGAGACGGCCTACAGGGAGGAGGTGAGGGCCCTCGGAGTGTGGTGTCAGGAAAATAACCTCACCCTCAACATCAACGAAACAAAGGAGATGATTGTGGACTTCAGGAAACAGTAGAGGGAGCACCCCCCTGTCCACATCGATGGAACAGTAGTGGAGACAGTAGTAAGTTAAGTTCCTCGGCGTACACATCACAGACAAACTGAATTGGTCCACTCACACAGACAGCATCGTGAAGAAGGCGCAGAAGCGCCTCTTCAACCTCAGGAGGCTGAAGAAATTTGGCTTGTCACCAAAAGCACTCAAACTTTTACAGATGCACAATCGAGAGCATCCTGTCGGGCTGTATCACCGCCTGGTACGGCAACTGCTCCGCCCACAACCGTAAGGCTCTCTCGAGGGTAGTGAGGTCTGCACAACGCATCACCGGGGGCAAACTACCTGCCCTCCAGGACACCTACACCACCCGATGTCACAGGAAGGCCATAAAGATCATCAAGGACAACAACCACCCGAGCCACCGCCTGTTCACCCCGCTATCATCCAGAAGGCAAGATCAATACAGGTGCATCAAAGCTGGGACCGAGAGACTGAAAAACAGCTTCTATCTCAAGGCCATCACACTGTTAAACAGCCACCACTAACATTGAGTGGCTGCTGCCAACACACTGACTCAACTCCAACCACTTTAATAATGGGAATTGATGGGAATTGATGTAAAATATATCACTAGTCACTTTAAACAATGCTACTTAATATAATGTTTACATACCCTACATTATTCATCTCATATGTATATACTGTACTCTATATCATCTACTGCATCTTTATGTAATACATGTATCACTTTAAAACTATGCTACTTTGTTTACATACCCTACATTACTCATCTCATGTATATACTGTACTCGATACCATCTACTGCATCTTGCCTATGCCGTTCTGTACCATCACTCATTCATATCTTTATGTACATATTCTTTATCCCTTTACACTTGTGTGTATAAGGTAGTAGTTTTGGAATTGTTAGATTACTCGTTGGTTATTACTGCATTGTCGGAACTAGAAGCACAAGCATTTCGCTACACTCCCATTAACATCTGCTAACCATGTGTATGTGACAAATAAATTTGATTTCATTTTTGATTTGATCAAGGATGATCAATGGAAACAGTTTGCTATGAAACTCAAAATTGAGCTCAGATGCAAAGGGTCTGAATACTTATGTAAATAAGGTATTTCGGTACTTTATTTTAATACATTTGTAAAAAAAACAAAACTGTTTTCACTTTATCATTATGGGGTATTGTGTGTAGATTGATGAAGAAAAAATTTATTTAATCAATTTTAGAATAACGCTGTAACGTAACATAATGTGGAAAAGGTCAAGGGGTCTGAATCCTTTCCAAATGCAAAGTAAAACAAGAGAGAGGCTTTTGGCACGAACATATAGGCCATCACCAGCAAGTGAACTGAGCATCATTGGGTGAGTCAGTGAAACTGGAAAGCATGTTAAGGACTATCATTTCTTCCTCATTATACAATATGTGTTTGCACAAATCTAGGCCTAGGCTATTGATGGATTCAAGACAATGTCGTTTTCATTGATCTCAAATTCTCAGTTTGTCAGTGTCAAAGTAGCCTGTCATTTCAATCGTTTGTTCGATATTAGGGTGCTTTCAAGACAAATGGGACTCGGGGGGGAAAAAAGGTTGAATCATGACGTCAGTGATCTTCAGGTCGGAAACTCGGAGTCCTAGCAAGAGGCCAGAGTTCCCCACTTGGAATTCTGAGTAGGATGACCATTCAAAACAAATTTTTACAGTGGAGCTCGTTTTTTCCCAGATTTCCCAAATGTCTTGAACGCACTGAAGTCTGACCCAGTTTCGAGTTCCCAGTTGTTTTGAACGTGGCATTAAAAAAAAAAGTCTCCAGTCATGTAAAATGACATAGAATTTCATGAAATGCGTTTATAAAAGGCCAACAATGTTAGGGACCATAGGCCACGTTTTTTTCCCCCACATGGCTGCAATTTCTGTAAGTGCCTCTACTATACTGCTCTATGTCACTACGCAAATGTGATAATATGCATGCAATGCTTTATTATAAAGGTGATTTTCTTTTCTCATGCTTTCCTCAGAGCTCCCCATGTCACCGCTCTCTCACGCTCACTTTTTGTTCCTGGACCCCCTGATTTACAGATGAAGGACCGCTTAAGTCCAAATCTAATAGGTGTGTGAGAAAGATGTTAGCAGTCCCAGTCAATGCAGTGAAGCGGCTTCCCTTTATTAATCAGGTGAATCTGGCCTCTGAATGGCAGATCATGGAGAATGAGGCCAGAAGCTGGCCTAGCGTGCCAAGCCCGAGACAAAATACTGACGGAGAAATCACACCGGATTACACTGCAAACCTGAATGCTGCTGATGAACAGTGAGAAGGGAGAGAGATAAAAGGAGAAAGAAGGGGAGAGAGAGAAAAGGAGAAAGAAGGGGAGAGAGAGAAAAGGGGAGAGAGAGAAAAGGAGAAAGAAGGGGAGAGAGAGAAAAGGGGAGAGAGAAAAAAGGAGAAAGAAGGGGAGAGAGAGAAAAGGGGAGAGAGAGAAAAGGAGAAAGAAGGGGAGAGAGAGAAAAGGGGAGAGAGAGAAAAGGAGAAAGAAGGGGAGAGAGAGAAAAGGGGAGAGAGAAAAAAGGAGAAAGAAGGGGAGAGAGAGAAAAGGGGAGAGAGAAAAAAGGAGAAAGAAGGGGAGAGAGAGAAAAGGGGAGAGAGAAAAAAGGAGAAAGAAGGGGAGAGAGAGAAAAGGGGAGAGAGAAAAAAGGAGAAAGAGGGGGAGAGAAAAAAAGCGATGGAGGGACAGGGAATAAAGATAGATAGAAATAGAGAGGGAGAGAAGGAAAGAAAATTAAGTGAGAGAAAGGAAGAGAAAGAGAGAGCAAGAAAGTAAGAGAAAAGCGGGAGGGGTTTGGTGTGTTTTTGTAGATCAGACTTCATGGGCAAGGTCACAGGACCCTGTTCAGATCAATAATCATCCAGAAGGATTCATGTGAGTGGATCTGTCCTGACCTACTCTAGAACACAGAACACTACCCTGGCTCAGTGGGAACCTGGGGACCTCTGCACCCTGACGAGGATAGGCCCTCATTGTCTGGCTACACCCCACCCTGTCCTGCTCTTCCCTACCTCCCCTCTGATGTTACACCCCACCTCACTCTCCACTCTCTGCTGTTACACGCCCCGCCAGAGACACACAACAACACCATCTCTCCCCTGTGCTATGAGACCAGTCACTCTCAAATCCAAAATACTAAAGTCCGCCTATAAACTCTAAACAGCTATCATCCAGACTGCATTGTAGAACAACCCAAAGTGAACCTAGCTGTGATAGGCCCGACAGACACTAGGCAAGCCAAGTTAAGTCAACAGGAACCTCAAGCCTCTATTGTTGAGGTGTGTTTGACATTGTTCCTTGCTAGTCAAAGGTCATGAACCATGCATTGCATCCAGTCTGAAGAGCGAAGACAGAACAAAGGAATCAGAACACTGAGAAGAATCCCTCAGAAGAATGATGCGCCTAATAAACATGAAGGGAAACTTCTAGAGCATGGACAATAATGACTCAGTTAAATCCTTACGGTTCTCAGAAAAAGACATATGCGTGGGAGGTAGCCTAAACTGTAGGTAGATACCTAAACATTGACTGTGCAGATTTGATTGATTCCAGCTCTACATAAGACAACCCCAGGATCTGAGCAGCCTGTTAATTGATAGCTATAGCATGGTCTAAGTAGGTAGAAGACAGGGTGGTTTTAACAGCAATAAGTAGTATTTATTCCCTCAGTCAGGAGGAGAGCCAACACACACATGACTGTTCTAATGATTCATCACACTCTCCTTTCTTCGCAGACTTGTGACTAAACTAAGTGAAGGAATGGGGAGGGAGGAAGGAAGGAGTGGGTGTCATGAGATTGTGGATTTTAACTGTGCAGTGAAGCGCAGCCATGAGCAGGTAAAAGAACATCAAACAGACTGTCTGCGTTCCTCACATGGCGATCACAGAGATGACGAGAGAAAGAGAGCAAAAGAGAGAGCGAAAGAGAGAGAGTGAGCTGATCACGGGGCAGGGAATAGTTCTGCCACACGCATGCATGTTTTCTTCACACGCAATCCAACCTTTCCCTGTAAATACCATACCAGTACCACACCCTCCTGAGGTCAACATGAATATCTTAACGTACCACACCCTACCAAGGTTAGAGGTTTTAAATAGTCCAGATAGATAGAACTACTGTGTGTTAGGATGCCTCTGTGCAGCTTTCTGTCATTAAAGCCCACATGCAGCCTTTGTCATTTATTTTCAAATCATCACTGTATGTCATTTATATCACTCTGTGTATTTATTTAATAAAAATAACTCCAAAATATATATTTTGTATAACAGAGACCTGGTTTCAAGTGCAGGGCGCAGCAGGTGTTTATTGTAAAAGGACCACAGGAGGAGGCAGGTAGCTGGGTCCAGGGGCAGGCAGGAGGTCATACACAGGGGATCCAAAAAGGCAACAGTACAGGCACCGTTAGTGAGGCAGGCTAAAACTATCAATAACAACTCAATGTTTATATCCCAGGACAAATTAGCTAGCAACAGCAAGCTAGCTAAATAGGACAAATTAAAGTTGGCTAGCAAGTGCAAGCTAACTAGCTAAATTGCCATACATGTTTAATGCTTTTCGACCTGTCCCCAAATTAATGTCATTGGTTCAGAGTTTATTTTGATATTTTAACTTGTGTGTCGTGATCGCGTTTGGTGTGGGGGGGGGCAAAATAAATTTATGCACGATAGCACACGATGGCGCACGCGCAGCCGGTTTGGGTTCGGTGCTAGGCTTCAAGCTCCAACAAGCAGGACTAAGTGAAATAAAATAATGAAAATGGTAATTTAAAAACAACAATATAAATCATTAAACCATGGAGTGGTTATGGTCAGTGGGACTTAATACATTCAAGATCACATTTCATAGTACAAAACCTCAGGTACAAACAATGAATAACTGAAGTCCTAATAAACCACTCCAGTTGGGAGAGGAACCTTTGATCGTGTCTTCCCATATCAAGCCCAGGGTTCTGACATTAGAGTGAGGGAGTAAAAACACTCTCCTCAGGATAGGTTGTTCTCAGCTTGTCTCTGCTCCACTGACCTCTGAGAATTAACTTTGCATCCCAAATGGCACCCTATTTCCTATGTAGTGCCCTAAATGTGATGTTATTTGGGACGCGACCTACTGTAAGGCTGACAGTTCCACTGTCCTCTCTCAGAAGGCTATGATAGGTCACTAAGTTTGGCTCACAACAAGGAAAGCTGGGAAAGAGTCCTTCATAGGGTTGCAAAGGGAGGGTATGACAGGAGGTTGGTGGCACATTAATTGAGGAGGACAGGCATGTGGTAATGACTGGAGCGGAATAGGTGGACTGGTATCAAATACATCAAACACATGGTTTCCAGGTGTTTGATGCCATTCCATTTGCTCTGTTCCGACCATTATTATGAGTCGTTCTCCCCTCAGCAGCCTTCACTGGAGGTTATATTACTGGAAACTTTCAAAGTTTACCAGAAAATACCAGAATATTGGTAACTTTCAAGGATTTTATGTAATCTATCACAAGACATCTAGTGACCATTTTGGGTACTTCAGATTATCACCGGTGTCTGTAATTATATCAAATCAAATTGTATTTGTCATATGAGCCGAATACAACAGTGAAATGTTTACTTACAAGCCCTTAACCAACAATGCAGTTTTAAGAAAATACCTAAATAAATAAAGATAACAAATAATTAAAGAGCAGCAGTACAATAACAATCGCGAGGCTATATACAGGGGGTACCGGTACAGAGTCAATGTGCAGGGGCACCAGTTAATCAAGGTAATTGAGGTAATATGTACATGTAGGTAGAGTTTTTAAAGTGACTATGCTTGGACCTAGACTTGGCGCTCCAGTACCGGTAGCCGTGCGGTAGCAGAGAGAACAATCTATGACTAGGTTGGCTGGAGTCTTTGACACTGTCAAAGGCCCTCTATGTGGCCTTATCAAATCAAATGACATTTTATTTGTCACATGCGCTGAATAGAACAGGTGTAGGTAGATCTTACCGTAAAATGCTTACTTACAACACCATAACCAAAAATGCACCGTTTTTTATTTAACGTAAAGAAAATATTTGGTAAAAAATAATTTAAAAAATAAAACATTTAACACTGATTTATTTTACTATGTCAATATCTCTTTGTTATAAATATTTTTGGTGTCAAGCTGGTAACTTTGGTCCCAAAGATAAAGCAAAGACAAGATACTGAAGATTCCAGTAACTTTGGTAAATTACGGGTAGCTTACTAGCTTTGTAACCCTAGTCCAACACTACAAGGGTGTGTGTAGATATGTGTGACCAAGTGCAAATATGAAATGGCACCCTACTTCCAATCCCTACGCTCTGGCACTACTTTTTTCCAGAGAGTGGTAGAGAGTAGTGCACTATAGGGTGCTATTTCAGACGCTGACCACGTGTAGTAGCCTACATGGTACTCCGGTGCAGGGCCAGATCTTTGCTATTAGTGTGTTAATCAATTATTTGAATCGGCGCTAAAAGATTTTAGATAATTAAACTATTGGAGAAAATAATAATTTGAGAAATGAAGGGTTTGCAATTATACCTCCTCATTAGTCCTGTCACAGGAAATAAATCAGACTGCACAGCAGCCCCAGTAGGACAGGCATGTGGTAATGACTGGAGCGGAATGAAGTCCTTTAGCTGGCAGAAACCTATCAGAAACCTAACAGGAAGCCACTGTCAGACCATGTATTTCTACATACCATCAACAGTAGTCTCTCCTAATAGAATGTATAAAAAAAATCTAACATAGTACCTAGCCAGACAACATAATATTGGGTTCTGGGTTCCAAGAGATACACTAAATGGCCCAAAGAATGTGGACACCTGCTTGTCGAACATCTCATTCCAAAATCATGGGCATTAATACGGAGCTTGGCATTGTGCATGGTGATCTTAGACTTGTGTGTGGCCATGGGGAACCCATTTCATGAAGCTCCCCAAGAACAGTTCTTGTGCTGACGTTGCTTCCAGAGGCAGTTTGGAACTCGTAGTGAGTGTTGCAACCGAGGACAGAACATTTTTACGTGCTACGCGCGTCAGCCCTCGGCGGTCCCGTTCTGTCAGTTTCCATTTCACAATAACATCACTGACCCTCTGACCTATCTAAATGTATGTTCATGTAACTGTATGAAGCAATCTGAAATAGTAAATCTTGAAATGTGTAATAACTTGTAATATGAAAACTGGGGGAAAAAACTTAATGACTAAATATATCAACAACGAAAAAGTGAAGGGATTGATAGCAGAGGAGGGAAAGCAGGAAACCCTTCGATGTTCTTTAAGGGTTTTAGAATAGTTTTCATGATCATTTCATAACAGAGTTTATAGGTAAAGTAGAGGGCCTTGCTCTAGAGTCAAAGTGGTGATTTGAGAGAAGGCAAGAGGAGAGACGTTGTGCTCAACCCCATGACCTCTGAATCAGCCGACACCCCCCCTGATCCCCCGGCGTTCAACCACACACCCACTTTAACACACATTAAACTAAACCCATCAAACTATTTTCAAGATGGAATGAATGGGAATGTTCATAATTTCTCAGACACCATATTCAATTTAATTTAATTATCAGCAACTGATCAGAGAAGACAGTTTCTTCTTTGATCGTGTAGTTAATCAGTCCATTCATACTATTTCCAATAGAGTGGTCATTACTATGACTAGTCATTACTATGTTAACTGCCATAAACGTCCTCCAAACTTCAAAGGCTTACTCTTAAAAATCCCCCTCCCTGAACAGTTGAACTACAACAGAGAGGAGGACCAGCCTGCCTGGGACATAATGAAAGTATGAAATATAACCCAGCAGTAAGAAGCAGTAAGAGTAGCAAGATCACGAGACCAGAAAGGTTTACCAACGCTGGAGGCATCAACAGCAGTGTTACCAAGAAGACTAGCATTCTTCAGGAGTCACACAGGGGTTGTTTCCCCTTTATGTGACGTGTTCTACCCCTGTACTGAATACCAGGGAAGTGAACCCATGACTAACACTAATCTACACACAAAGCAACGTGCTATCTGCTAGCTAGCCAAAATCCTGATTTTGAGTTGGCCTGTGAGCAACATTATTTTAGTTCTCATGGAGGGTGACGTCACTGCACTGTGGGATACCAAGTTATCATCTGCTACATGTATGTGGTTCTACTGTACCTCCATTGCACTCTCAGTGTCTGGACCAAGAGAAAGTGGCTCAGCTGTCTCTGTCTGTCTTCATGGTAGTAAATTGTGCCACAACAACACAGGTTTCATATAGTTCAGTTTCATACAGCAGCATAGTAGAGATTGAATCACGTCAGTGACAGTGTTGGGGAAGTGGTGCGATCCAATCACGACCAATGTTTCTGAACTAAATTGCCCACACACACACACACACACACACACACACACACACACACACACACACACACACACACACACACACACGAGCTGTAATGCAATAAGACTGCTGGACCTGCAGTGATGTGGTGACAGTCAGAAGAGGGTGTTGGAATGAGGATAGACTTTCCAGTATTTTCTTTTCCTCAGCCAGGCTCTCACACATCACATCAGACACTGACTGACTGCACTAGGAGAACACATTTCTGCCATGAAGCAGCTTGGCAGGGATTTTGTTGACGCAGTTTCACTGCACATTCTCAGAGAGAGAGCGAGAGAGAGAGAGAGACTCCGTGTGTGTGTGTGTTCTATTCTCTCTCCACCTGCTCCCAGAGATCCATTACCAGGCAATCCCACACTACTCCAGGACTCCCAAATTCCACCCCACTGAAGACAGATTATTGGTGTTCAACAATACATTTAGCCCACCCTGAATACATGCAAGACACAGAGTAAACTGCAGTCATGTAGGACATTGATGGGAAATCGTTTCCTCATATCATATGCTCTAATACTACTAGCCTCGTGGTAATGATGATGACGTACTAACACACAAATATGCTAGCTAGACACGTCACCTGATACACAGAGAACAATAGCTATTGCTCCTCTTGAGCAGTAACCTCCTCCCAAGGCTGTGTGAGACTACTTGAACAGCACTGCTGTTCGCCCCTGATACAATTGTATTGAATGGAATTGAACTATTCCCATCACCATATCAGCTGGAGGAAGAGGCTGAGAAGAGGTTGCTGGGAAGGTAAATTACAATATAGCGCTCTAATTGGCCCTTTAGATGTCACCCAGAGCCAACATCAAGAGAGCTCGCATGGTGACATTCATTTCGCCAGCCCAGTCAGTCAGACCAGCTGAGAGCCTAGAGAGCCTGTAGTGAAGGACTATCTATCACTGATCTCCAAATAGACTCCATCATCGCTCCTGTTAGGACTCCTCCTTCCTTCTAGGTGTTATGATACATATGTTTTCAGATGTTCTTGTTTTAGTTAATGACTGCTAGTGTATTTGAAATTGCCTCACTGTCAATGACAGTCCCATGTCACACATAGCGTAGGTGTGGTCATATCCATTCTCTCCAGTCTAACCTCTGAGCTAGATGCTGTGAATGAGGTGTGCACTGCACAGACAGTATGGTAAAGCACTAGTGAAACCACCACCACAATGCCCCTGGCAGCAGGTTGAGTGTCAGGCATGTCATCAAGCAGGATTAACACGCCCTATGCTTGTACAGATAGTATCCATCCACCACTGTGACTGTTGCCGGCCCGGTTTCGCCAGGTATAATTCCATTGGAACACGGTCGGCCCTCCTGCTCAACATCTCTCATTCGTATTATTACAGACATCTTCCCAGAAACAAGGAAGTCAGAAACATGCCACTCACCTCTGTTGATGTGGCTGGGATGGATTTACCTGTGGGGACACAGAGGAGAGTTGTGATCAACAGGACATTTATGACTAAAGCAAAGCATCTTAAAATACATTGGCTTGGTTATGACCTGGATGTGAAACTATCTGTGACTGAGAAGGGCTTATGCAAACATGATGAACTCTCAGAGCAACAATAAGACGTTAACAACTGGCCCAACCAACACAGCCTTTCAGGTCAAAAGAGAGCATGTTTTGTTTTATAGTAAACCTTTACTGTAACTAAAACAGAGGCCACAATTCAATCAATTGCAGGTCAATTAAAATGTGAAAATCATGCCGCTGGGTCACTCAGAATGTTTCCGTACACCGTATCTGCAGGACAGATGTATGTGTCGATAATTCAATATGACAGTGTCTGCAGAGGAACCAGCATGTGAGGCGTCAGTTTGAACATGGTTAACAGGTCAACACCTCAGATTCAGCCTGAACATTCTTATTGAACCTGCAGTGTGTTTTCCCCCTTAATCTGTTTTATTGCTTTCATCTGGGCCTGATATGTCATGAGATACTGTATGCATTTAGGTCTCGCACATGAACCACCCCTGGGCGGCTGGCTGCAGTTGCCATGGCAACTCACTGGGAACTCAAACGCCAATCAGCCCAAGTCAGAAGGCCGACGAACAACAAAGGCTCCGGTGACTCCATGATGGAGTCACTAAGTGGCCATCAGCCATGAAGATAATCTGCTCAGTCAAACAAGGTTATTATTATCAGACCGTCAGAAAACAAAAGCTGTTTAATCAAGTGAGGCGGAACCCCCATCTTGAGCAAAATAGGTAAAGTACAACAGACGTGCATTATAACACAGACTACCATGGGTCTAACCTTGCCTATATGCTGTAGCACAGTAGTTAATAGGGCCAGCATTCTTTATATGACCGTAAACCTTACCAGGAAAAACAGGGTCCATGGAAAGAGAAGGAGGAAGAAGGAAGAAGATTGAGGAATGTGTCGTGAAGACAACATCATTTACTGGGTCACAGTCAATGAAAGCAGCAGTTCATTCTCACCACTTCGTTGGTGGCATGTGACTACTGATGACGCCCTGTCTCTGCATCTGCCTCTACCTCTGCCAGTCAGTCTCACTCTCACTGCCTCTACCTCTCTCACTGCCTCTACCTCTCTCACTGCCTCTACCTCTCTCACTGCCTCTACCTCTCTCACTGCCTCTACCTCTCTCACTGCCTCTACCTCTCTCACTGCCTCTACCTCTCTCACTGCCTCCACCCCTCTCACTGCCTCCACCCCTCTCACTGCCTCCACCCCTCTCACTGCCTCCACCCCTCTCACTGCCTCCACCCCTCTCACTGCCTCCACCCCTCTCACTGCCTCCACCCCTCTCACTGCCTCCACCCCTCTCACTGCCTCCACCCCTCTCACTGCCTCCACCCCTCTCACTGCATCCACCCCTCTCACTGCCTCCACCCCTCTCACTGCCTCCACCCCTCTCACTGCCTCCACCCCTCTCACTGCCTCCACCCCTCTCACTGCCTCCACCCCTCTCACTGCCTCCACCCCTCTCACTGCCTCTACCCCTCTCACTGCCTCTACCCCTCTCACTGCCTCTACCCCTCTCACTGCCTCCACCCCTCTCACTGCCTCCACCCCTCTCACTGCCTCCACCCCTCTCACTGCCTCTACCTCTGCCAGTCAGCCTCTGTCTCTGCCAGTCAGCCTCTGTCACTGCCTCTGCCAGTCAGCCTCTGTCACTGCCTCTGCCAGTCAGCCTCTGTCACTGCCTCTGCCAGTCAGCCTCTGTCACTGCCTCTGCCAGTCAGCCTCTCTCACTGCCTCTGCCAGTCAGCCTCTCTCACTGCCTCTGCCAGTCAGCCTCTCTCACTAACTCTACCTCTACCAGTCAGCCTCTGTCACTGCCACTACCAGTCAGCCTCTGTCACTGGCTCTGCCAGTCAGCCTCTCTCACTGCCTCTGCCAGTCAGCCTCTCTCACTGCCTCTACCAGTCAGTCTCTCTCACTGCCTCTACCAGTCAGTCTCTCTCACTGCATCTGACAGTCAGTCTCTCTCACTGCATCTGACAGTCAGTCTCTCTCACTGCCTCTACCAGTCAGTCTCTGTCACTGCCTCTACCAGTCAGTCTGTCACAAACTCTACCTCTGCCAGTCAGCCTCGGTCACTGCCTCTGCCAGTCAGCCTCTGTCACTGCCAGTCGGCCTTTGTCACTGCCAGTCGGCCTCTGTCACTGCCAGTCGGCCTCTGCCACTGCCAGTCAGCCTCGGTCACTGCCTCTGCCAGTCAGCCTCGGTCACTGCCTCTGCCAGTCAGCCTCTGTCACTGCCAGTCGGCCTTTGTCACTGCCAGTCGGCCTCTGTCACTGCCAGTCGGCCTCTGCCACTGCCAGTCAGCCTCGGTCACTGCCTCTGCCAGTCAGCCTCGGTCACTGCCTCTGCCAGTCAGCCTCGGTCACTGACTCTGCCAGTCAGCCTCGGTCACTGACTCTGCCAGTCAGCCTCGGTCACTGCCAGTCAGCCTCTGACTCTGCCAGTCAGCCTCTACCACTGCCAGTCAGCCTCTGACTCTGCCAGTCAGCCTCTGCCAGTCAGCCTCTGCCACTGCCAGTCAGCCTCTGCCACTGCCAGTCAGCCTCTGCCACTGCCAGTCTGTCTCTGTCACTGCCTCAGCCAGTCAGCCTCTGTCACTGCCTCAGCCAGTCAGCCTCTGTCACTGCCTCTGCCAGTCAGCCTCTGTCACTGCCTCTGCCAGTCAGCCTCTGTCACGGCCTCTGCCAGTCAGTCTCTGTCACGGCCTCTGCCAATCAGCCTCTGTCACTGCCAGTCAGCCTCTGCCACTGCCAGTCAGCCTCTGCCACTGCCAGTCAGCCTCTGCCACTGCCAGTCAGTCTCTGTCACTGCCTCTGCCAGTCAGCCTCTGTCACTGCCTCTGCCAGTCAGCCTCTGTCACGGCCTCTGCCAGTCAGCCTCTGCCTCTGCCAGTCAGCTTCTGCCACTGCCAGTCAGCCTCTGCCACTGCCAGTCAGCCTCTGCCACTGCCAGTCAGCCTCTGCCACTGCCAGTCAGCCTCTGCCACTGCCAGTCAGCCTCTGCCAGTCAGCCTCTGTCTCTGCCAGTCAGCCTCTGTCACTGCATCTACCTCTGCCCGCATACACATAGCTAAAATTCATCAATAGACTTTATTCAAGAAACTTCTAGGTTGTTCATTAACTTCAATAACGTGACCAAGCAGATTATATTTTGATCACCCTCTCCACATACACAATGACATGCTCTATTGTAATGTGACATCCTGCAAAACAACATGTTCAAATCATTTGCTTGTGACTGCTCCATTCATTGATGAGAAAAAAAACAAGATGGAAGCCTAATATTTCAGGACATCAACAGACCTACTCACAACCAATGTCCAATGGTCCTTATTTTCAAATCCAATTTATTTTAGAAAACCTGTTTTATATCAGCAGTTGTCACAAAGTGCTATACAGAAACCCAGCCTAAAACCCCAAACAACAAGCAATGCAGATGTAGAAGTATGGTGGCTAGGAAAAACTCCCTAGAAAGGCAGGAACCTAGGAAGAAACCTAGAGGAACCAGGCTTATTTTGACACTCAAAGTAATACAAAACAACTTGCTTTTGTTACTGCCATGCAGGAAACAGACAACGGACAAATCCTGTTATTCTCACACAAACTGGCAACATCATTGAAGGAAAGAAATCTGATACAGAGACCTGGAAGACGCTCAATACAAGTCCTCAGACACACAGAGAGAAAAGGAAATCATTTTCCTTTTCCACCTTAACCTGTTCTCTCTCTCTCTCTCTCTCTCTCTCTCTCTCTCTCATGCAATGCATTATCCATCACAGAGCTACAGCGTGACAATCTAAACAACTGCGAAGACACAGTAAACATTATGACAAATGGTATCAATCTGGGTAAGATCAGGAAACTGGGGAAATTGAGTAAAAGAGTAGCAACATTTTGTGGCACATCTATTTAGTCAGTTGGAATAGTGACATGGTTGGTGGGTCTGTGACAAATTGGTTGGAAGAATGCTCTCTCTCAGTTTTTCTTTCTGCATGTCTGTCTGTCTCTCTGAACACAGCTGGGATGGCTGATATGCCTCGGGGGAGACCCCTTGCTCTTTAGCCCAGTTAACCAGACATCAGAGTGGTCAGTCCTTCTGAGAATCCATCAAATATGGATATGATGTCACAAATCAGTGTTTAAAGATGTTATAATGGATTTAAGGCACCAGAAAAAGAAAGGCGTCGTAAGAATAAAGTTAGTCTATCTACATTAACTCATATGATGAGATTTAGTCATATTAATGTAATAATCACAGATGAATAAAGTGCAATAACACACATGATGATACCACATTTAATAACAGCATTGCCTGTAGAGTAGCCATCCGCAGACCAGTAGCAAACCATGCAAAACCTCCCATCCCCAATTACTATTACTGAGTTACGAACACACTGCCAGGCACGTCAAATAAAATACAGTACACCACATATTCCACCCTTACTATGCACAGTCCGTTCATTAATGCCAAAAAGGTCCCGTGTGTCTCAGCTGGCAGAGGATGGTGCTCGCAACGCCAGGGATGTGGGTTTGATTCCCACTGGGGACCAGTACAAAAAAAGTATGAAAATGTCTGCACACACAACTGTAAGTCACTCTGGATAAGAGTGTCTGCTAAATGACTCAAATGTAAAGGTAAAAAAGCTGATTAAGCATGGAGTACATTGAGTCTAAATCAAATAAGCCATCAAATTGACTCAGCACACATTGACTCAAGGTGTGTAACTGAGTAAGAGCTAGGGTACAGCTTCCCTGTGACACCATGGGTAAATAAATAAAGATAAATTGAGTCTGCTATCTGAGAATCTGATTATAGGATACTAGCGAGGAGGAAGATCGACAGGAACTCTCCACAAGCAAGACAAGACACATTACTTGTAATTCATAGTCACTTTCACAGGTAGCCTGATGACTCACAGTAAATTATTTCACTGCTCTGTTGTTTGCTACATACTTTAGTCTGAGACTGTGATCATTGAAATAGTTTGTGGTGACAAGGGGCATTGAACAAAAAGTCATTAGCGATTGGATCATCTTTAACCGATTACATTTTACATTTTAGTCATTTAGCAGGCGCTCTAATCCAGAGCGATTTACAGGAGCAATTAGGGTTACGTGCCTTGCTCAAGAGCAGGTCGAGATATTTTTAAGCTAGTCGGCTCAAACCAGTACCTTTCAGTTACTGGCCCAACAGTCTTAACCGCTAAGCTACCCGCTGCCCTATCAGAGTATGAAAGCCAATGACAAATTTTCAAGCCACCGCTATACCCATGTTTGTTCTGGCTTTGGCCCAACCCATTGGTTTCTGGACCAATCAGACGGCCCCGAATGTGTTCGCATTCGCATAACCTAACGTAGCAGGTGTAAAATTAACATCTGAAACTAGATCCCTTACATACTGGACCTGACGAGAAGGGGAAAAAAACTGTCGAGGAGGTTATATTCTGCACTGTTCAACCAATCCAGTAAATGTGGAGGAGGAGTTAAGATGGTGTTGCCTTGTTAACGTCACAGGCTTTCTTTCCATTTCCCGAAAACCGGACAGAGGCTAGCATTTGGCCGGAGCAAGGAGTATGGGTAGCCAAGCAGTTTCAAAGGCACACCCAGACTACACACATCACTTGCTGTGTCATATCAGGTGTGACACAAGACAATGTCAACAGTTTAGCTAGGCCCTAGCTGTTAAGGCTTAAGTCCATTGATGACTACAGTGATGATGATATGGCTTGGGGCCATCATGCAGTCATACCATTGGTTGAGGGTCTTTGTGGCAATGAAAGCACTCCATAAAAAAAGTCCAAAATAACAAAAAAAGAAGTCTGATAAGGGGCCACATCTTATCAGTCAAGGTAGCCTACTCCAGTGGATTCAGACCCCTTCAGGAAAGTAAGGGGCCACATCTTATCAGTCAAGGTAGCCTGCTCCAGTGGATTCAGACCCCTTCAGGAAAGTAAGGGGCCACATCTTATCAGTCAAGGTAGCCTGCTCCAGTGGATTCAGACCCCTTCAGGAAAGTAAGGGGCCACATCTTATCAGTCAAGGTAGCCTGCTCCAGTGGATTCAGACCCCTTCAGGAAAGTAAGGGGCCACATCTTATCAGTCAAGGTAGCCTGTGGATTCAGACCCCTTCAGGAAAGTAAGGGGCAGTGGATTCAGTGGATTCCCCCTTCAGGAAAGTAAGGGGCCACATCTTATCAGTCAAGGTAGCCTACTCCAGTGGATTCAGACCCCTTCAGGAAAGTAAGGGGCCACATCTTATCAGTCAAGGTAGCCTGCTCCAGTGGATTCAGACCCATCTTCAGGAAAGTAAGGGGCCACATCTTATCAGTCAAGGTAGCCTGCTCCAGTGGATTCAGACCCCTTCAGGAAAGTAAGGGGCCACATCTTATCAGTCAAGGTAGCCTGCTCCAGTGGATTCAGACCCCTTCAGGAAAGTAAGGGGCCACATCTTATCAGTCAAGGTAGCCTGCTCCAGTGGATTCAGACCCCTTCAGGAAAGTAAGGGGCCACATCTTATCAGTCAAGGTAGCCTGCTCCAGTGGATTCAGACCCCTTCAGGAAAGTAAGGGGCCACATCTTATCAGTCAAGGTAGCCTACTCCAGTGGATTCAGACCCCTTCAGGAAAGTAAGGGGCCACATCTTATCAGTCAAGGTAGCCTACTCCAGTGGATTCAGACCCCTTCAGGAAAGTAAGGGGCCACATCTTATCAGTCAAGGTAGCCTACTCCAGTGGATTCAGACCCCTTCAGGAAAGTAAGGGGCCACATCTTATCAGTCAAGGTAGCCTACTCCAGTGGATTCAGACCCCTTCAGGAAAGTAAGGGGCCACATCTTATCAGTCAAGGTAGCCTACTCCAGTGGATTCAGACCCTTATTCAGGAAAGTAAGGGGCCACATCTTATCAGTCAAGGTAGCCTACTCCAGTGGATTCAGACCCCTTCAGGAAAGTAAGGGGCCACATCTTATCAGTCAAGGTAGCCTACTCCAGTGGATTCAGACCCCTTCAGGAAAGTAAGGGGCCACATCTTATCAGTCAAGGTAGCCTACTCCAGTGGATTCAGACCCCTTCAGGAAAGTCAAGGTAGCCTACTCCAGTGGATTCAGACCCCTTCAGGAAAGTAAGGGGCCACATCTTATCAGTCAAGGTAGCCTACTCCAGTGGATTCAGACCCCTTCAGGAAAGTAAGGGGCCACATCTTATCAGTCAAGGTAGCCTACTCCAGTGGATTCAGACCCCTTCAGGAAAGTAAGGGGCCACATCTTATCAGGTCAAGGTAGCCTCAAGGTAGCCTACTCCAGTGGATTCAGACCCCTTCAGGAAAGTAAGGGGCCACATCTTATCAGTCAAGGTAGCCTACTCCAGTGGATTTCAGGAAAGTAAGGGGCCACATCTTATCAGTCAAGGTAGCCCTTCAGGAAAGTAAGGGGCCACATCTTATCAGTCAAGGTAGCCTACTCCAGTGGATTCAGACCCCTTCAGGAAAGTAAGGGGCCACATCTTATCAGTCAAGGTAGCCTCAGACCCCTTCAGGAAAGTAAGGGGCAGTGGATTCAGACCCCTTCAGGAAAGTAAGGGGCCACATCTTATCAGTCAAGGTAGCCTGCTCCAGTGGATTCAGACCCCTTCAGGAAAGTAAGGGGCCACATCTTATCAGTCAAGGTAGCCTGCTCCAGTGGATTCAGACCCCTTCAGGAAAGTAAGGGGCCACATCTTATCAGTCAAGGTAGCCTGCTCCAGTGGATTCAGACCCCTTCAGGAAAGTAAGGGGCCACATCTTATCAGTCAAGGTAGCCTATCCAGTGGATTCAGACCCCTTCAGGAAAGGAAAGTAAGGGCCACATCTTATCAGTCAAGGTAGCCTACTCCAGTGGATTCAGACCCCTTCAGGAAAGTAAGGGGCCACATCTTATCAGTCAAGGTAGCCTACTCCAGTGGATTCAGACCCCTTCAGGAAAGTAAGGGGCCACATCTTATCAGTCAAGGTAGCCTACTCCAGTGGATTCAGACCCCTTCAGGAAAGTAAGGGGCCACATCTTATCAGTCAAGGTAGCCTGCTCCAGTGGATTCAGACCCCTTCAGGAAAGTAAGGGGCCACATCTTATCAGTCAAGGTAGCCTGCTCCAGTGGATTCAGAAAGTAAGGGGCCCATCTTCAGTCAAAAGTTCAGGAAAGGGGCCACATCTTATCAGTCAAGGTATCAGTCAGACCCCTTCAGGAAAGTAGCCTACTCCAGTGGATTCAGACCCCTTCAGGAAAGTAAGGGGCCACATCTTATCAGTCAAGGTAGCCTACTCCAGTGGATTCAGACCCCTTCAGGAAAGTAAGGGGCCACATCTTATCAGTCAAGGTAGCCTACTCCAGTGGATTCAGACCCCTTCAGGAAAGTAAGGGGCCATCTTATCAGTCAAGGTAGCCTACTCCAGTGGATTCAGACCCCTTCAGGAAAGTAAGGGGCCACATCTTATCAGTCAAGGTAGCCTACTCCAGTGGATTCAGACCCCTTCAGGAAAGTAAGGGTCAAGCCACATCTTATCAGTCAAGGTAGCCTGCTCCAGTGGATTCAGACCCCTTCAGGAAAGTAAGGGGCCACATCTTATCAGTCAAGGTAGCCTACTCCAGTGGATTCAGACCCCTTCAGGAAAGTAAGGGGCCACATCTTATCAGTCAAGGTAGCCTACTCCAGTGGATTCAGACCCCTTCAGGAAAGTAAGGGGCCACATCTTATCAGTCAAGGTAGCCTACTCCAGTGGATTCAGACCCCTTCAGGAAAGTAAGGGGCCACATCTTATCAGTCAAGGTAGCCTACTCCAGTGGATTCAGACCCCTTCAGGAAAGTAAGGGGCCACATCTTATCAGTCAAGGTAGCCTACTCCAGTGGATTCAGACCCCTTCAGGAAAGTAAGGGGCCACATCTTATCAGTCAAGGTAGCCTACTCCAGTGGATTCAGAC
Source organism: Oncorhynchus masou masou (assembly GCF_036934945.1). NCBI lineage: Eukaryota > Metazoa > Chordata > Actinopteri > Salmoniformes > Salmonidae > Oncorhynchus > Oncorhynchus masou. Next base: position 13,770,740 of record NC_088241.1, on the reverse strand, counting down.
CCCTTCAGGAAAGTAAGGGGCCCCTTCAGGAAAGTAAGGGGCCACATCTTATCAGTCAAGGTAGCCTACTCCAGTGGATTCAGACCCCTTCAGGAAAGTAAGGGGCCACATCTTATCAGTCAAGGTAGCCTACTCCAGTGGATTCAGACCCCTTCAGGAAAGTATTCAGACCCCTTGACTTTTACCACATTTCATTACGTTACAGCATTATTCTAAAATGTTTGTTTTTTTAAATCAACCCATAATGACAAAGTAAAAACTGCTTTTCAAACATTTTTGCAAATGTATACAAAAAAAACTACTGAGTCTTCTCTGCAGATCCTCTCAGATCCTCTCAAGCTCTGCCTGGTTGGATGTGATTGGTGACACTCTTATTTATTTTTCATTTAACCTTCATTTAACGAGGCAAGTCAGTTAAGAACAAATTGTTATTTACAAATACAATGCCTTAGTAGGCACTGCATCTCAGTGCAAGAGGTGTCACTACAGTCCCTGGTTCGAATCCAGGCTGTATCACATCTGGTCGTGATTGGGAGTCCCATTGGGCGGAGCACAGATTTGGCCGGGGCAGCCCGTATTTGTAAATAAGAATTTGTTCTTAACTGACTTGCCTAGTTAAATGAAGGTTGAATGAAAAATAAATAAAAGAGTGTCACTGCACAGCTATTTCCTGGTCTCTCCAGAGATGTTTGATTGGGTTCAAGTCCGGGCTCTGGCTGGGCCACTCAAGGACATTCAGAGACTTGTCCCAAAGCCACTCCTGCGTTGTCTTGGCTGTGTACTTAGGGTCATTGTCCTGTTGGAAGGTCAACCTTCACCCCAGTCTGAGGTCCTGAGCGCTCTGGAGCAGGTTTAAATCAAGGATCTCTCTGTACTTTGTTCTGTTCATCTTTCTCTCGATCTTGACTAGTCTCCCAGTTGCTGCCGCTGAAAACATCCCCACAGCATGATGCTGCCACCACCATGCTTCACCGTAGGGATGGTACCAGGTTTCCTCCAGATGTGACGCTTGGCATTCAGGCCAAAGAGTTCAATCTTGTTTTCATCAGACCTGAGAATCTTGTTTCTCATGGTCTGAGAGTCCTTTAGGTGCCTTTTGGCAAACTCCAAGTGGGCTGTAATGTGCCTTTTACTGAGGAATGGCTTCCATCTGGCCACTCTACCATAAGACCTGATTGGTGGAGTGCTGCAGAGATGCTTGTCCTTCTGGAAGTTTCTCCTATCTCCACAGAGGAACTCTAGAGCCATGTCAGAGTGACCATCGGGTTCTTGGTCACCTCCCCCGATTGTTTAGTTTGGCCGAGCGGCCAGCTCTAGAAAGAGTCTTGGTGGTTCCAAACTTCTTCCATTTATGAATTATGGAGGCCACTGTTTTCTTGGAGACCTTCAATGCTACAGAAATTAGTTTGGTACCCTTCCCCAGACCTGTGCCTCGACACAATCCTGTCTCAGAGCTCTAGAGACAATTCCTTCAAGCTCATGGCCTGGTTTTTGCTCTGACATGCACTATCAACTGTGGGACCTTAAATAGTCATGTGTGTGCCTTTCCAAATCATGTCCAATCAATTTAATTTACCACAGGTGGACTCCAAACAAGATGTAGAAACATCTCAAGGATGATCAATGGAAACAGGATGCACCTGAGCTCAATTTCGAGTCTCATAGCAAAGGGTCTGAAAACTTTGTTATACATTTGCAGAAATGTCTAAAAAACTGTTTTCACTTTGTCATTATGGGGTATTGCGTGTCTTGATGAAAACATGTTATTTAATACATTTCAGAATAAGGCTGTAGCATAACGAAATGTGGAAAAAGTTAAGGGTCTGAATACTTTCCCGAATGCACTGTATGTCAGTGCAGCAACAAATTGTGCCATGGAAATATGTTGATTTTTCATTTTCTCAGCAGGCTATTTTATAGTGTGAATGATGAACATGAACATGTGATGTGTGACAGGGGAAAACAACAACAGCTGAGCCAGCTGACTAAATGCAATAGCCAACAATTGGAAAGCATGACATATGAATCTATCAGTCGGTGTCCAGCTGCACATAATTTACAGATTTTAAAAAAATATTTTCCTCATTCTAGGAACTGGTAATATTACCAATGTTTTGGAGAAGTCAAAAAAAAGACAAAAAATATCATGAACGCATTGCAAAACATCATCATTATATAATTACCGTACCTACCATCACAGCCTTCATATTGTAATTTGACAGCTCCGTCTTTCTGAATCCTCACATCCCGTGGTCCCTCAATCCTTTTCGGAGTATCCACCACTGATGCACCGGCAGCTGGGCCAGAATTCCTCCTATGTCCCTGAGCCAGGTTTATGCAGCATTGGTAACACACTGCCCAAGCCTGCTCTTCGTTAATCGGTTGGCTGTAGAGCATTAAAATCTCCTCCAAAGACAGTTCACTTCCCTTTCCATTCCGTCCATTTTTGCCATCCCGGGATACGGCGTCTTATCTCTCTGGACCGCAGTAGGGCCGATCAGATCTCCACTGTCCTCGTCCGAATCTCGCCGCTTGGCCATCCTTTCATTCTATCGACCGAGAAGGGCCGGTGATGACACTAATAAACCGGGAGCCGCAGATAAACAAACGATCCGGGCAGCCTGAAGACATCGGAAAAGATGCGGTTCCCTTGCAACAGCAGCACCACCACGGACAATGATTATTATTTCCCCCGCCTTGCTGTGTTTTCGTATGGGTACCAGTCATATGACGGACTGTTTGCATGGTCTGAACGCCTGTCAGGTTTCGGGCGACTTCAGAGGAATGCATACATAGGTGACATGCGCAGCTAGAGGACTTTATTTCCCACTTTCCCTGTTATTTTGTGCCATCTGCTGTCCAATTTGATAGAGTACGGTGCATGTGAATACATCTAGGCAGTGTGTAGGCTACTCTGGCAATGATGTTATGCTCTCAAACAAACACTATTTCTCAGTGATGGATTTGGGAGCACATTTATTCATATTGAATTCCTCATATTAATGTTTGAAGGAAGGGATTTCTTAAGGCTTATGTACATTCCTACTTCTCTATGGAGGAACTTCCTCTAACTCCCCTCCCCAGTTCTGCAGAGCCCAAGCATGACTCACTCTCTTTCTCCCACACAACTGTAAACATGGATGATTCCTGCAGGGCCGTTGATTGTAATATGTAATGTTTACAACCTTACCTGCAGATATAGCCTACCAACACAGACAACCTCTAACCCCAATCACGGACAAAATACAGACAATTTTCTTCATATTGACTTTTATCTATTCATAGCAAACATAACGCTTACACATTCATATCTCTCTTTTAACATCAAATATACACAACATGAGATAACACACAAATATAGCATCTTTGTAACATTATTTGTTGTCAAGGTGAACCAATACCTCATGAACATGTACCAGATGTGCTTAGATGTGCAGGTTAAAGAACACATTGGTCACATACACAAGTATCTATGAATAGTACCACTCAAAGATGTAACTATCAATATGCACAACACAGACGTGGAATGATTGAAAATGCATAAACAAGCAGAAATAAATATTTAGAGATCTTATTCGTTTCAGCACACAGTTAAAGGCCCAATGCAGCCGTTTTACCTCAACATCAAATCATTTCTGGGTAACAATTAAATACTGTGATTGTTTTCAATTAAAATGGTCAAAATGGTCAAAAAGTAACAAAAAAATAGGATTTTAGCATGAGCAATTTCTCAAGCAAGAATTTGACTAGGACTGTTTTTGGATTGGGGATGGAAACATGTAAACTAGCTGTTATTGGCAGAGGTTTGGAACACTTTCATATTGTTCTATTAATTCATTCGTCACCAGTCAGCCAAAAACTCCATCCCACCAAAACAGGCTGAAATTTCTCCCTTACACTAAAATGGCCTTATTCCACAATATCGTTCCGACCTCAGTGTGGAAATCTATATAAAAACACAGGAAAATCACAGTTTTGACTGCACTGGGCGTTTAAATACAGTGTACTTTGATTACGCTGTTTAAAAAAAAATCTGTAAACAAAACCAACTAAATTTACATCAAGCCATTGTTTGTCCTCAGTTTGTACAGATGGAGAGGGTCACTAAGTGCTTTAAACCACAAGGAATGAGCATGCACATCTGAGGAGAGCAAGGATAAACAGCACCACCCAGACATGAGGAGAGGACGATTAGAGAGGCGAGGAGATAGCAGGGCAGAGAAAGGTGAAAAGAACAAGACTGGGAGAAAGATTTACAGGAAAACACAAGTTCGTGGGTACTCAGCATAAAGACAGAACAGAGGGGTCAGGTACAGTGAAAATCTATTTAAAGTCCAGCAGGTTGCAGTCTATCTTGTAGTAAACATAAGGGTAGTACTCCTGCTGGCTCAGGTTCAGACCAGGGATATCCATGGCAGACTGCAAGGGAATAAAGAAACAGAAACCATTAGCTTTCGTGGTAAAGAACATTAACACAACAAGGGATAATGTGGTTGTCTAACAGGTCTGCTGAACCAGACGATATCAATCTCATTTAGCTAATGTACCATCATTTTTTATTATTTTACCTTTATTTTACTAGGCAAGTCAGTTAAGAGCAAATTCTTATTTTCAATGACGGCCTAGGAACAGTGGGTTAACTGCCTGTTCAGGGGCAGAACGACAGATTTTGTACCTTGTCAGCTCGGGGATTTGAACTTGCAACCTTTCGGTTACTGCTCTAACCACTAGGCTACACTGCCGCTACAATGATACAACAGGTGTTCATCTGGGCACAGCAGATATACATATATAACCGTTCAAAAGTTTGAGGTTTTCTAATGATCAATTAGCCTTTTAAAATGGTAAACTTGGATTAGCTAACACAACGTGCCATTGGAACACGGGAGTGATGATTGCTGATAATGGGCCTCTGTACGCCTATGTAGATATTCCATTAAGAAAATCAGTTGTTTCCAGCTACAATAGTCATTTACAACATTAACAATGTCAACACTGTATTTCTGATCAATTTGATGTCATTTTAATGGACAAAAAATTAGCTTTTCTTTCGAAAACAAGGACATTTCTAAGTGACCCCAAACTTTTGAAAGGTAGTGCATTTCAGGTCTAATTACTCACATCAATGACAGCTGCAGCGCTGCTGTCCAGGTGTTTGTATAAGTCATTGAGAACCTCCCTCAGTTTCTTCATGTTCTTCTTGTTGGGCTGGAGCAGCATGGCCTGGAAGTTCACAGGCAGCCCATATCTGTGGGAGCATGGGCAGAGCTGTTTTGTATTCAGGTTGACTTCTTGTCAATACAAGCATCTTGTCATTCACTACAAACATCTAACAATTGGACGACTGTTAGTACAGTGTGATCGTCATACCTTAAGACAGACTCCACAAAGACCCTCAGAGCCTTGATGTGAATCCATGCGATGAAGGCCTCACTGAAGTTCACTTTCAACCATCGCACCAGTGGCCCCTGACAGAGGGCAAATAATACTTAGGGTTAGATCCACCCTACTGTGTAGCTAGTACTGTCCAATAGTTTCACCCACCCACCCCATCCCAGAATGGTTGCAGGGATGTTCAAACACTAAGTGTACATGCAATGAAACATTTTTTTTTTTACAGTGTAACGTTTCGGTCACATATACCTTGGTCAGGCATCATATTCCCAGTCATATGACTTACAAACTGCTTCTTCTTGTCTGTGGAGAGACGTGTCATCTCCTCTTTGTCCGCATTCATCTCCTGCTCGTTGTACTGGAAGTCCCTGACTGTGTACCTGATAGAAACAGCAAGATAATTACATATGGAGAAGTGTGTGTGTGTGTGTGTGTGTCTTACTTGTTCTCTCTGGCCTTGTGTCTGAAGTCATCAATGGCCTTCCTGAATAGGGTGACGCTGAACAGACCACTGTCATGGTCCTCAAACAGCAGGCTGTAATAATGGGACAAACAGAACAGTCAGACAGGCATGATGGACTCACAATGAAATCACTTCCTGAGCAGAAAATACTAAAAAAGATATGAAAGATATGGATTGAAGAGACTATGTACTGAAGTAGTTATTTTAACATGCATTCACTATGGGCTCTGAATCTCCTATAAACTTACTTAGTGGATCGGGGTACCACCATTTCAGACAATGTTTCATAGGTCTTCTGCCAGTCAGCATAACTCGTCCTAGAAGGATCCAGAATTGTTAGACAGCAAACTGGTGTTATAAAAAAAGTTGAAATATGACACTGTTGAAAACTGGGAAAAAGTTGTACTTACTTTGGTACAACCACCAGCATAGTGATCAGATACTCTGAGTCAATCACAAAGTCCTCCTTCTTGACAATGTCAGCCAGACTCCTGGTCAGCAGGCTCCCCCTACAGACAACATGGTATTGAATGATATATTAATGATAATGTAAACAAATGTTGAAAGAAATAATTGAACAAAGCAAATATGCATTGGAAGACTTTTTCTCAACACTGGTTCAAATATATTTCTAGATTAGCAGCAGTGGAAAATATAGTTATGCCCTCGAGCAACAAAAAAATGACTCACGCGTTCTTTCTCTCCAGATTCTGCAGGTTCCCTTTCAAGTTGTTGTAGGCAGATGCTCTGGCCTTCAGGTCGTTGTCAATCTGGCTTACTTGCTGTAGAGAGGAAGAGGTCAAGTACTCAGAATATGACCAATGTAAAAACTCTGCACACAGTGTTTTAACAACAGATTTACTCGACGTAGAGAAAATACAGTTGATTGATACAATTGAAATATCATTTACTTGTTGATAGCGCTTGAAGGTAAAAGATATCGAAATCATGACAATTTTTTTTTAAAGGGGATCCGTCTAGCTAATTATCAAGAGAATCAGATGAGGAGGGTAGGAGAAAGACTTGCCTTGGATATGATATCAGAGATGTTCTTCAGTGACTGCTTGATGGGGTACTTGGCCATGTCCCACTGAAACCGTGTGATGTAGGTCACCAGATCCACTAGAGGGAATCAAAGCATTGTTTTTACATTATGGCTTTATGGGTAATTGCAAAATAGTCTTATCAACCATTTCTAAAATGTGCTGGTAATTCCTTAGTATTTCGTATTAACAGGTTAAAAGGATAATTGCTTAGTCAATCAATGTGCACAGTAGAGGTAGCAGCACACTTCCTGGATTCATTGTTTTTCAGGAGTTCTTTGTATGTGATGATAACCAACTAGCTAATCTCTAATGTCCTCCATTGTTTTCATATGAGTAACTTATGTGATGATAATGATAGAAATAGAATGACCAACTTGAATGGGAATAGCCATTCTAGTAATTATATTTATGAGATAATAACTGCCTCCATTGTTTTCATACCAGTATCTTGTATGTGATTGTTGCATTGTTTTCATATGTGTAACTTGTCTGCGATGATAAGTACCTCCGTTGGCCAGCAGGTTCTCCTGGACTTTGTCTCGGCTGTCCTCCAACACATCAGCCATGTACTGAGACACCTTCTTCACCACACTGTGAACAGCCAGGAGACATTCACACAGTCAGGCCACAGTCAGCAAGCCCTCATCAAAAGGAGATTATAAATTGGATGATTCGAGCCCTGAATGCTGATTGGCTGACAGCCGTGCTATATCAGACCGTATACCACAGGTATGACAAAACAGTTATTTTTACTGCTCTAATTACATTGGAAACCAGTTTATAATAGCAATAAGGCACCTCGGGGGTTTGTGATATATGGCCAATATATCACGGCTAAGGGCTGTATCCAGGCACTCCGCGCTGTGTCGTGTGTAAGAACAAATCAAACTTTGTTTGCCACATGCGCAGAATACAACAAGTGTAGACTTTACCGTGAAATGCTTACTTACAAGCCCTTAACCAACAGTGCCATTCAAGAAGAAGAAAATATTAACCAAGTAGACTAAAATATAAATGTAACAATAAAAAGTAACAAAATAAGAATAACGAGGCAAGGCCTCCCGGGTGGCGCAGTGGTCTAGGGCACTGCATCACAGTGCTAGCTGTGCCACCAGAGACTCGGTTCGCGCCCAGATGTAAATTGTCCGGTGGTGATTTTTATTAATTGTTCAGCAGTCTAATGGCTTGCAGGTAGCAGCTGTTGAGGAGCCTTCTGGTCCTAGACTTGGTGCTCCGGTATAGTTGGTTGGCGATGTGGACACCAAGGAACTTGAAACTCTCGACCCGCTCCACTACAGCCCCGTCGATGTTAACGGGGGCCTATTTGGCCCGCCTTTTCCTGTAGTCCTCGATCAGCTCCTTTGTCTTGCTGATGTTGAGGGAGAGGTTGTTGTCCTGGCACCACACTGCCAGTTCTCTGACCCTATAGGCCGTGTCATCGTTGTCGGTGATCAGGCCTACCACCGTTGTGTCGTCTGCAAACTTAATGATGGTGTTGGAGTCGTGTTTGGCCATGCAGTCGTGGGTGAACAGGGAATACAGGAGGGGACTAAGTCCACACCCTTGAGGGGCCCCAGTGTTAAGGATCAGCGTGGCAGACGTGTTGTTTCCTACTCTTACCACCTGGGGGCGGCCTGTCAGGAAGTCCAGGATCAAGTTGCAGAGGGAGGTGTTAAGTCCCAGAGTCCTTAGCTTAGTGATGAGCTTCATGGGCACTATGGTGTTGAACGCTGAGCTGTAGTCAATGAACAGCAGTCTCACCTGGTGTTCCCTTTGTCCAGGTGAGAAAGGGCAGTTTGGAGTGCGATTGAGATTGCATCATCTGTGGATCTGTTGGGGCAGTATGCGATTTGGAGTGGGTCTACGGTGTCCGAGAGGATGCTGTTGATGTGAGCCATGAGCAGCCTTTCGAAGCACTTCATGGCTACCGACATGAGTGCCATGGGGCGGTAATCATTTAGGCAGGTTACCTTCGCATCCTTGGGCACAGAGACTATATGGTGGTCTGCTTGAAACAAATAGGTATTACAGACTCGGTCAGGGAGAGGTTGAAAATTTCAGTGAAGACACTTGGCAGTTGGTCCGCGCATGCTTTGAGTACATGTCCTGGTAATCCGTCTGGCTCAGCGGCTTTGTGAATGTTGACCTGTTTGAGGTTTTGTTCACATCGGCTACCGAGAGCGTTATCACACAGTCATCCAGAACAGCTGGTGCTCTCATGCATGCTTCAGTGTTGCTTGCCTCGAAGCGAGCATAAAAGGCATTTAGCTCATCTGGTAGGCTCGCGTCCCTGGGCAGCTCGCGTCTGGGTTTCCCTTTGTAGACCGTAATAGTTTTCAAGCCCTGCCACATCCGACGAGCCGGTGTAGTAGGATTCAATCTTAATCCTGTATTGACGCTTTGCGGAATTTGATGGTTCGCCATAGCCCTTAGCCATGATATATTGGCTATATACCACAACTCCTCTGGCCTTATTGCTTAAATACACCATGCTTTCACATAGCAAGACATAAAAGTCTAAGCAGACTGTTCATTGGGCAGGGTATGAGTGTTTATCCATCTATATTCTACAGCACCAGACCAACAACTGTGCACATTATACAGTATACATTTGAAATACCTTTTTAACGGAAAATGGACCTGTAGGCCAACTACTTATTATTCACAGAAATAGATTGTAACTTTTTTTTAGCACTGTAGTTGCCTTCACTGAACCAAAATGATGCGGATAATACTTGATATGATTACATTCCAATTGATGTGTGATCAGTGGATGACGGAGAAAAACTAAATTCCATGCAATGACAGAATGCTTGATGTCAATAAGCCTCAGGCATGTTTGCCTACACAACTGACACCTAAAAACTCTGTCAGATTAAGCAAATCCAAAATCAGTCTGTAAAAGGTGTTACTTCGGCATGAGATTTCTCATCTTCAAATTTCCTACAGACGAGTTCCAGAACAAGGCCGATATTGCCCTATGAGAGGTAACTGGGTTGCTAATGTTGGTCTTTTTTGAGAGTAAATGTCTACAGAGGAAGCAGGGCTTGTTTAGTATGTGTGAAAATTTGGACGTCAAGATATTCCAAGGATTATAAATAACTTCAAACCAACAGTAACACACAAGTCATGAGCCATAAATATGACTGAGTAAAGAGATGCTGGTGTGTCACCAAACTGTAAATTGCTAACTTTAGTCTGTGGGCCTGCTAGCCTCACGTTGGTATGAAATTCCTTACTGTAGCAAGGTTAGGGCCACGGAGGGATTACAGAATTGACTGGACTCTGAAGACATCAGACTCACACTGGTTTGTGAGGCACTTTGACAAAAATAATATGTCTATCACAACACATTCACAATGGACAAGGTGTATAAATAGTAATGAATTTGATATTTTGTACAGTAAATCCTGAAGTGATACTTAATGTTCAAAGGGGAAATTGCAGTGTAGTAAAAAGCCTACCCTTCAATAAAGGAGTCCAGTTTGGCCAGGTCATCTGACAGCCCAACTAACACATCTAGCGTCCCCACCTGTTAATGCAAAAAGGAAAAAAGGCCAAACATGTCAAAGCTTTAATTCAAACAATATTTCCCCTTCCATCATATACCCAGGGTGAGCCCATTTTATAGATGGGGTGAGCCCATCGGTTCATTGGCTTAATGCCAGAGGCCTAAATGTTGCTTTGAGGGCCTTTGATCAAACTAGGGCCAACTCAAACTAGGGCAAAGACTGGATGAGAGTCCTGAGGTCAGGGGTCTGGTTGTGCTGCCTGCCTGTGTTATTTTCTCAGTGACATCTGAGAGTCAGTCACCCAGCAGTGACGTTCAGGGGCCTGCGTGCTTTGGATGGCGGCGCTTTTGTCGGGACCCCTTCATGTGTTTCAAAATGTTCCGTCGCGTGCCGTGTACCCCAAGTGGCAAAGGGGTCAGCAGGGTCACAGAGGATAACCATCAACCATCCTCTAGGGACTCTGGATACTTTCCCTGGAATATAATGGCCATTGAATCATTTTGGATGGATGGCACTTCTGGAGTAATGAAAGGAGAAAGCCTTGACCCATAGCATTATTAACAGATCACTTACTGGGAGTAGTGAGCGGGGAATACTTATTTCTCTATAGTTGCTTTTGGAGTAATATTGGGAATATGATTTCATTTGTGAGTAAACTATGGCAATGTTTTGTGGAAGCCTTGACCCACATAGGAAAGTATACTGAACAAAAATATAAACACAACATGCAACAATTTCAAAGATTTTACTATAGTTCATATAAGGAAATCAGTCAACTGAAATAAATTCATTATCTATGAATTTCACATGACTGGGCAGGGGCGCAGCCATGGGTTGGGGAGCCAGGCCCAGCCAATCAGAATTTGTTTTCTAAAGACAGAAATACTGCTCTGCATACCCCCTTCCCTTCCTCAGATGATCCCGCAGGTGAAGAAGACGGATGTGGAGGTCCTGGGCTGGCTTCATTACACATGGTCTGCAGTTGAGAGGGCAGTTGGATGTACTGCCAAATTCTCTAAAACGGCAGCTTATGGTAGAGAAATTTAAATTAAATTATCTGGCAGCAGGTTTGTTGGACACTCCTGCAGTCAGCATGCCAATTGCACAACACAATGTGGCATTGTGTGTGGACAAAACTGCACATTTTAGAGTGGCATTTTATTGTCCCCAGCACAAGGTGCACCTGTGTAATGATCATGCCGTTTAATCAGCTTCTTGATATGCCATACCGATTTGGTGGATGGATGGATTATCTTGGCAGAAGAGAAATTCTCAGTAACAGGGATGAGAGAAATAAGCTTTTTTTTTTGCATATGGAACATTTCTGGGATCTTTTATTTCACCTCATGAAACATGGGACCAACACTTAACATGTTGCGTTTATATATTTGTTCAGTATAAGTTAGTTGGGCGATATGGCCATTTTCATTCAATCATTTTCTCAATTTTGATGGTATATTTGAGTAGTGCATGCAGGATAGCAACAAGTGAATTCTAAGTTTAAAAAAAAATTCAACCAAACTAGGAGAACTGACAGTGAAGTAGTAAGTTATTTATTTAGCACTGTCAACATATTGTTATAGACGGTATTGTAAAAATCCATACCGGTATTCACAATCTATTGCCCAGCCCTACAAGTTAGTATGGTAATGTAGTAGCTACTATTTATGGCTACTGCTGCATGCTAACCTTGAGGTCTGGGATGTTGAACTTGTTGTTGGTGGACAGGTTGTTGTTGCGGGTGGTGGCCACCATCATCTGGTCCCATGTCTGCTGGCAGGTCTTCTCTCCAGGAGCTGAGATCAACCAGAACTCTGTCATGGCTACACACGGATTATTACTACAGCCTCACAACAAAATGCACAGAGATGGGTGCTGTAAGACAAGAAAAAAACGGGTTTATTTGTTAAACAGGACTTCATTTGTAGTACAATATTATCAATCGCAACGTTATTTTCTATTTCATGTTGATACATCAATAAATAAATGGTAGCTATTTAATCAATCTCTGTCTCCCCAGACCTGTCTTATCTACGTGTTGCTGATGTATCTGGTTAGCTAGCGAGCATGCGAGATAAAGGATATTTGTCTTCTTATGCTTTACATCAAAAGTTAGCTAAACCTCCCTAACGTTGCTGCAAGTGACATTCTCAGTTGATTGAAACATGACCCATAGCTAGCTAGTTAGCATCACATGATATCAAGTAACGTTAGATTTACAGTAATAATTATAATACAGTTTTCACATTTCTTACCTGAGATCTAATGACAAAACTATTCGAACACTAATCAATTACTACCGTACAATTCCTATGGTTCAATATTCATAATTGCCAATCAAATCGTCAGTCTTGAGGTCTTTCCAGCAGCATCACATTCATGTCAGCTGATCAGATGAGGAACAGAAAGGCCCTCTCGTGGGGGAGGGGAACTTTTTGACGTCACGATATTTGACAGACGACCCCAGCTGGTTTGGAGGAGGTACTACAGCCTCGACGTTTCAAAACAGAGTAGGACGATTTCTTTCTGACAGAAATCGTTTACAAAAAGAAGCAGGGTTGGGGTCAGTTGATCCATTTAAATTTAGGAGTGCTATTTATTTACAATTAGTCATTTTAACCATTGAATTGGAGTTGCATGATCCCCTCAATAATGTACTGTACTCCTTTTGTTGGGTTACAGGCTTTGTAATTTCATAATCTCAGTGACATTCTTGCTATCTTAGTTCTGAGGACACAGACAGTCTCAAATGCCCAGTCAGCTGGAATTTGGGGTGTAGACGTTCTATATCTGGACAAGAGTCCAGCCGTTTCCTGACTCTGGGTGTCTCCCTGCGCAGAATTCAAGGAAAACCCCACAAAGGGACATGTTTATAGTTCAGTAGGTCTGGGGTGCATTGTTTGGGATACAATGCCTGGTCTGGCTGGAGCCAGCCGACCAGCCAACCCCTCAGATCAAACGACAGGCCAAGGACCAGGGTGGGCTGCCCACTGTTGGCCGCAGGCCAGTCTACAAGGACATTTCTGGGCACACGGACTGTAATCACTCTCATTTGGGCTACCGACATGCAGACTGGGTCTTTGAGTGGGGATGATGATGTGAGGAGAGGTATTAACTGAGTGTGTCCTCAACAAACTTCCTCTAATACAAGTTAGTCATACAGTGTGAGAGCTCTGAAAAACCTATGGATGAAGGTCATTGTTGCAACTTTGTGTATTTCAAAGATGAATGTCAACATTCTCTATCATTCCCATCTCAGTTACATGGTTTAATATATCCAAAGCACTACACAAAAATAGAGCACCAAGTTTGTTGTTGAGTCCTACCAACAGAAACATGTGTCACATGCTCCCTCTAGTTCTAATGCTTTGTATACAGTGCTTAACTTTACATATCACATGTTTGAACTTTTACCCGGGAGTTTGAGTGACCATGACACTGACAATACATCTTAGTACAAAAACATGACATGGTTAAACTGTAAATGACACAAAAATATACAACTACACATTCCTTATACTGTGTACAAACTTTCAAGACCCATATAGTGTCCTCAGTATCTTTCACTGTATTCAGGTTAGTTCTATTTTCCCAGCTAGTTATTCTGAGCCTTCTGAGGGACATTACAGTAAATCTAATCTAGTATGTCTGAATTATTATGGACTGCCTAGGGCAGAAAGGGGGAGGAAGGTTTTAAAGAGGAAATTGTGTGAGATAAGCATTATCTTGTATTATTGTTTCAGTGGCAGATTGGATCTATTTGTCAACCTCTCTGATACTAGTGTTACAAGGCCAACATGTCCAAGGCTCGAGTCCAGAATCAGACTAATTGACTTCAGGAAAATGTTAGAGAGACTTGAGAAGAGAGGGATACTGGAGTGCTTTTACAGTTTCCTTTTCAATGTGTCTATTCAGAGTTGTAACATGTAAAACACTTTTTATATATAGAATAAAATAGAATAGAATATTGGTATTTTATAGTAAATTAGCAGAATGCAGTAGCTTTTATTTACTATTATTTACTGGATTTACACAGTTTGACCCTTCTCAAAATTCAGCTCAGAGAAAAGGTCTGTGTTGAGGTAGTTTTACTTATCAACATTCTTTGGCAAATGCGTAAGGCTGAAACACCATGGTGTAACTCACAGCATTAGAAACAAGTACTAGATCAAGACCCATTGTATAATGCAGGGACTAATGATTGACTATATTCATTTGGATTTAGCCATTTCAACCTCCCCATACCTCTTCTACACAACAAAGAATGGAGGGATTCACATGAACTATCAAAGGCCATGCGCTTAGACAACCACTGTGATACCAGTTATTCAATGAAGAATTGAGTTTTCCACTAGGTTCACTAGTCTTGTGATGTTGTGCTTTGTTGCAGCATAACATAACACTATCTGAGAACTGTGAGGAATACCTTAATTTGTCCTCAAATGTAACTATTATATTTTTGTTGGAGGTGTAGTGATTTGAAAAGGCAAATAGGATGGATACTAATTACACAAATAGGTTTCCCTTTTATAGGAACAATAACAATAACATACATTGGTTATTGATTATTTTAAGTTCCACTATGATTTATTATCACAATTCATAGAGTCCTCTGATGAAAGAACATGGAGCTTTCATTGTGTGTAAAATATGTGGTGTTTGCTCATGCAACAGTAATTGTGTTCATATCATCTGGCTGTTGGTCATACTAAATAACTCTGTGTATATAATGTAGGCTTCAGTAGGGTGATATTTTGATGTAATCTGGCCCTGTTTGCAAATGAGAATTCCAGTTGCACAATGCACGCCACTGGAGTGTTTTCACTCACTGTGGGCGGTACACACTACGACAGCAAGTGTGCTCTGTGTCCCGGGCTATTATGATCACAACAATGGAAATCAAACATGATGTTTTTCTGGAAGCCACTTTAGATGCTATGTGTGATTATGATTAGACTCAATGCATACCCTCATCTACAGTCTTGGAGAACAGACACAAAGCTCGGAACAGATTCTTTTGTGTTGTGGTCCATAGGATAAACTTTTGCTCTCAAGTCTTGACAATTGGCCAAGAAACATTTATGTTTGAGCAAAACAAACAGAACCATTGTGTATTTTTCCCTTACCAATACACATAGCTCATCTGACATTATGAGTTCACACTCCTCTAACCACCGTCTATCTTAGATAAACAGGCCACATGTGTGGGTTTGGACTTTGCACATAAGCTATGTACCGGTGGCTATTCATAGGAGCTAAATGCATATCCTAAGCTTACGCCATCATTATATAATAAGGAATTGAAATCATATTTGGTCCTTTGCAGCTAAATACAAAGTGATCAGGGCCAATTGAAAATCATACGGGACCAATAATAGTCTCATAATTGTTCTTAGATATAAAGAAATGATGTACATTATTACAGTTTGAATTGCAATGTAATGTTTGAATTGTAATGCATAAAGAGACATAGTTATCCATATATTTCATTTCAATGTTCATTGTTCCCACCCTGGATGCCTCCAATTTTGACCATAGGAACATGTACTGTGGACATCTACTGTGGTTGCTGAAAATGGACATTGGCTACAAAACAAGACAGCTGATATGGATTCCTGTAAGACAACGTGTATGAAAATAAGAAAGGGTACAATGACAGTAGCCTGTTTTTATATATTCTAAATATAATATAAAAAAACAGTTCCCTGAATATACAATTTCATGAAGTGCTATTTTCATTCTCACATGCTCTTAGCCTATCAACCACTTGTGAAACCCTGTATGTGTGGTATGATGGTGGTGTCTAAGCCTTAGGAGCCATGACTAACTTCTAAAGGTGATCATAGCCCATACCACAATGTAAATGCATGCAATCTCTGTACGCAGAGAGCAGCATAGGTTTGTGGCTGCAGGAGAAGCAAGTGGATGGCTGTTCAGACAGATCCCTGAGGACTACACTCACTAATTACTCTATGAATCCCATTGTCTGTAAATAAATAGAAAATACATCACAACAAAATGTAACATTACCTACATAACCAAGTTATCATTGAGACAACAGTCAACAGGTAGATAAAAAAACTGTCAAATTAGTCAATTTGCAGGTACCCAGTCCTCCTGTCTGAAATAAAATTCATTTAATTTTTCCAATTTGGAATAGACCTCCTTCTCCACCAATAGGCAAGAAGGGTGGCGTGTAAATTCATCTGTGGGAAATATACTCCTTTGCGTCTTCAGAGGGAAGCAAAACTTCACAAACTCTCGGCAGACAAGGCTGAGGTTGTTAAAACATCTGCAATCTAATTCCACACTGTTGAACTTCAAGCATGTGTTGCCAGAATACAAGAGAGGAGTACCAGTGACAATTTGTGGACAACATTTACATTTATCGCGGTGCCATGGGAAAAAGCATGACGACGTAACCAAGGTAACTATACTATCTGATTGAGACTTTACATTCTCAGAACCGTAGTAGTCTATTCTGGCAATAATTTAATATAATATCAAATAATATAAATAATATAATATTAAAGGGGAAATCTGCATTTCAAACAATAACAATTCACCTATCCCGCCACTGTTTTGGTAAATAGCTGAGAAATGGGGCTGGAGAAATCAAATTCATAGACAGAGCTATGGATGAAATAAATGGTCTGACCATATAAAATTACTTTTGAGGCTTTACAGTGTTTGTTTACAAAACATGTGGTAAACAAGCTTATATTTCGGGTTAAGATAGGGTACGGCAGTTGAACTAAGCTCATGAGGCATTTATGAGTTATTTTTCAATAATCGATGGGTCGAGATCGTTCATTTAAAAGTACACTTTTTTTAATGTAGCAATCGCAGATTGCTCATTTCAACTGCTTATCCTTAATAAATACAAATGATAAATAATGAGTTTTATTAAACATAATTCTCAGCATATCAATAGCATAGGTATAATTGTATATATTATCACAAAAACTAGATATCACACATGAAGAGAATAAAATAATGCTTAGAAATAAAATACAAGCCAAACAATTTAGCTATCACTCTCATTTGCTTTGACAGCTCGAAAACCCCGCCCATCTGACGTTATTTTCCGCTCCCCTTTCTTTCCAAAGATTTTTATAACCAAACCAAGATAGACCACAGCGTGTCGTTTCCAATAGGAACAAATGAGTCCTAGTGGGCAGAGCAAGCAAGGAGGTGGGCAGAGCCAAGCACGAGCTAGCAAGATCCTTTTTCCCCGTTCTAGCTACATCTGCATATTTCCGTTAGGGAACTCCTACTATATGAAGTGCGCGTGTTCAATAACTCAATTCGCCGTTGCACTCCTTATAAGCAACGCGATTTTTAAAAACTTTTACAAAGGGAAAAGTCTACCAAACTTAGTCCACTCTGTTCAAAACAGATTCTAGTTTTGGGAACAGAAAACTGTATTGAGATCAAATGTTTAATCGATGAGAAAATTAGCAGAATTTAGGCCCAAATCCATCTCCATCCATCTTCTCCCACTGCTGGCCACTGGGCTTCCTCTCACTACCAAATTTGGTAGTCAGTGGAAACGCCAAGCGAATGCTTCACATTTATACATCCGGTAAAATATCTGTCTCATTGTTCTATCTGTGTTTCTTTCTCTCTGTCGACTTCGGCAGTTTTGCTCGCTGCGTAGCTACGAAAGGGTTCGATTTAGCTTCAAATCTCGATCTGCACCTCCGCTTTGATGTCATTTTTTCTTTCCTATAGTGCCCCCGCCACTCTTTGAAAATTCCACCTAAAAGGAAAAAACGATCCACCCCAAATATTGGGTTTTATTCTCACGTAAGTACCTTCTAGCTACCTAGCTTGCTTGCTAACTGGCTAGGTAAGTTGCTAACGTTAACTGTTTAAGGAGGGAAATTAGCTAGCGTTAGCCGCAGATAGCTACGTTAGGTAATGAACGAACTAGCTAACGACTGACAGTCATTATTGTCGTCATTCATCAAAGTTATTTAGCTAGCTATTTTAGTTTATTATATATTATCATAGCTAGCTAGCTGTGCTAGCTATATAATTAGCATTAGCTATGATTACTTTGAAAACGTTATCGGGTTGTTTCTAGTGAATCCCTAGACGCCATATAACTAGCATTCGCAATCTTATTTAAAGCCATTTATCACACAGGGTTAGCTAATGTTCGCCTGCTGAGTTGGAATGTAATATAAGTTAACTGGCTAGTTATGGACGTTTTGTTTTGACATTTTATTGTTGTTATTTTGAAAACCACAGTACTACAATCAATAGCTATTTAGTTAAGGTTGGAACTTCGTCAGGTCGCAATTGTAAATGAGAACTTGTTCTCAACTTGCCTACCTGGTTAAATAAAGGTGAGAAAAAAAAACATTTAGCATATTCGACAACATAAGGTATAACGTGGCACTTGAATTCATTAAAAACTGAGAAATTATTTAGGATTATGAAAACCATAACAACCTAAAAAAAACACACCTGTTATAGCTGTGAAAACCACCAGTCCCTAACGATCAATAAACCTATGTCTTGCTTTCCCATTCAATATTTTTTTTGATCTCATCTAATCCTCTGAGCCAGCTTTGCCTCTCCTTCCTCTTGACTCAACTGTATCTTGTCTTCTGTGCAGGTGTACAATTACTACCCAGAGGGCTTAGGGGCGGCTCTCCGCCGAGAGCCGTTCGACTTCAACGCGGAGCCACCTTGGGATCCTAGCTGATAGTGGGGGAGCTCCATCTCCTAACTCGTCCATGTGAGTAGACATCAGGTCGAGTAGGAGGAGTAATGATCTCTGTTCAGTTTAGCCTCTTAGATCATAATAATTATAAAACACTATGGACAGGGAGACCTTGATCCTAGATCAGCACCCCTACTCTGAGACGCTTTGTGAATATGGGTCCAAGTCACGCTGACACCATAATAACCCAAACATGTCCTTGTGGTGACTGTTGAAATAACAATAGCATAGTGTTGTGCTACTTTTATCTGATGCTCTCTGTCCCTGTTTTTACTGGTGACTGGTTAGATCCAGTAACAGAGAGGAGGGGCCACTCAGCCATAGTTGAAACACAATGTTTCCCGTCTTCACATGTAACCTAAATGTTATGATTTCTTTGTGTATGTCATGTTGTAAGCCTACTGTTAGATTTGTGATATGCTTTTATTTCCTCCCAAGTCTTTACCCCAATGAAGTTGGATTGTAAAGTTAAGCATTTTTCAGTCACACACACATTTTTGTCCATTAACCAAACGAGACCATAATTTGTGACCTTTGATCTTTTGTGTTAATTGTAGTGGGTTGTTGTCAGTGTTTTCAGACTGCTGAGATGTTGTTTTAGTCATGTCACTGCTGTCCTGTTTCTTAGAGCCATTCCAGCTTGCTATCATGAAGCTGTCTCTGTGTTTTTGAACTGCCAATACAAGGCTCCCAGCCACAGAACAGAGACAGGTATACAAGGCACCCTTATGATCACAATAGTCCAACCTGGCTGTGCGACACACCCAGGCCCACAGACCCAGGCCCACAATGCTCTACTGACTGACGTATTATGTAACATTATTGAATGCAGTGATCTGACATCCCATGCCGCTGGTATTGTACCCAGATAATGCCATCAAAAGAAACCTTAATGGGTCACTGCCAGTGGGATTAATCCTAATTGTCAGGAGTAATTGATGGTAAGGTAAACAAACTCCATGCCCCAGAGGTCTTGTTTTCACAGTGGCTGTCCAGACTCCCAGACCTTCCCATACGCAGCCCCATAATGTGATTTCCACCTCGACCTCTGATTGGCTGCCCTCACAACTATCTTGGTTCACAGCCGGTTGACAAACCATCCTAAAGGCTTAACTGGTCAAACTAAGTGTAACATGTAGACCAACTGCTTTAGCCTTTTTCTGTCAAATAATTCCTTTTTTTCTTTCCCTCCATTTTTGTAATGATTAGATGTAACTAATTTCCCCCATCCACTTCAATAGTTAGGGCTATATTTCACGCTTCTCTCTTCCTGTGTTTTCCAGTTTGCTGCATACTATCAAGGACCCCAGGGGCTCAGAGAGGGACCACTTCACCCAGGGGCTCAGAGAGGGACCACTTCACCCAGGGGCTCAGAGAGGGACCACTTCACCCAGGGGCTCAGAGGGACCACTTCACCCAGGGGCTCAGAGAGGGACCACTTCACCCAGGGGCTCAGAGAGGGACCACTTCACCCAGGGGCTCAGAGAGGGACCACTTCACCCAGGGGCTCAGAGAGGGACCACTTCACCCAGGGGCTCAGAGAGAGACCACTTCACCCAGGGGCTCAGAGAGAGACCACTTCACCCAGGGGCTCAGAGAGAGACCACTTCACCCAGGGGCTCAGAGAGAGACCACTTCACACAGGCATAATTCTTTATGACTGGCAGATTAGCAGACAGCAGTTGAGATGAAGGGACTAGCTGACGAACCAAACTATTCCGTCGCCCTGCTGGAGGGAGCCACGGCCCTCAGCGATGTGGTTGAGAATCACATTTATGAACAAACACTGGTAAGTACTGTGAAGAGACATTCTCTGTACATTAAAATACATGCACATTTTGAAGTCTAGCTACTTTATAGCGTATTAAAGTTGTGCCCTTGGAAATGAGATTAGTTGATTGCCTAATCCGGAAATAGATTGATAAATTGTAGCAATCACCACATAAATAAATTGTTTGAGTATGTGACAAAGTACAATGCTGCTGTGTAAAACTGTGTGCCAGTCTCGCCCCACTTGGTTGAAGTGGCAAGTTAATGAGTCATTAACGCTGACCACACTCTGTATGCTTTCAATTCACACCAGTGGAAAAATGAGGTTGCAGATCGCTCTTATGTAATTGTATGGTGTTTGATGAGAGACAGTAAGAATAATCAGTCATGGTGTACTTGACAGATTCAGGTGAATGATGTCATAGCATGCCAGACAGCCAGTAAACCTGTCGTGTCGTGTTTTTCTTCCCTCAGGCTGAGAAGAATGCGTTCTTCGTGGCAGACTTGGGGATCCTTATGAGGCAACATGTTCGCTGGCGAACCCACATGCCCCAGATGCGTCCCTTCTACGCTGTCCAAGCCAACAGCAGCCTGGCTGTCATTGAGATCCTAGCTGCTCTCGGCACTGGCTTCATCTGCACCAGCAAGGTGCCCGCAGCGCTCTCTTCCACTACTACTGTTATAACACTGTATAACAAACAACCTGTCCAGATCAAATTGCATTTTAGTGTAGACTAACTTACTGGTCCTTTTCCACAGCTTTAGGATGTTTTTCAGTTAAATACATTTTTATAGATTCTTGGCTTACATCAGTTGCAGCTTCTCACAGCTCTGATTACCATAATTTTGTTGGGCCAATTACTGCTTTATAACGGCTTCATAGTCAACTGGCCTCTACTCACAGAAAATAGGGAGGAGCGCCATCTAGTGGAGAAATGTTTCGCTGCAACAGCGCATTGCTCCTTCACAACTTAGAGCTGTAATATCAACGTTGATGTTTTTGTGTCTTTTCAGTATGAGTTGGAGCTTGTGCAGGGATATGGCGTTCCCTCTGAAGACATTATCTACAGCGGTGTGTGTAAACAGCTCTCCCAGATCAAGTATGCCGCTAAGAACGGCATCGACTTCCTGGTGTGTGACAACGAGGCCGAGCTACGCAAGATCGCTCGCTGCCATCCCTGTGCCAAGTAGGTGTCCATGTAACTGTTATTATACCGTTATTTTAAAAGTCTATATTTCATACTCTACAATACAACTACAATGGGTATGAATATGAAATACCTGAAAACGCTAATCTCCCTCCATCTCTGCTCAGACTGCTGCTGCAGGTGGCCACAGAGGCTTCCAGCGAGGGTGATGAGATGGGCATGGCGTTTGGCTCCAAGCTGAAGGACTGCAGACACCTGCTGGAGAGTGCCAAAGAGCAGGGCCTGCAGGTGGTGGGGGTCAGGTGAGTCCTTCTGCAACGTCACCCTTCCTCTCGAGTTCATTATTATATTCTAGGTTTTTCTCTCTTTTTATTGTCTTTTAATTAAGTGCTAAGAAATTAAACTGTATGCTAACAGCAGAATTGTATGCCTGTCCAGTACTATTTTCACCATGAGGAGAAAATATTTTAGTGTATCATTGGGGATTGACCATTGGACAATTCGGCAGTATTTTTTGTTTGCCTGAAGAATATGGTCACTTGCCCGAAAATGTGAAAATATTTGTTTACACCCAAATTGCCTTAACTTGTCGGTCACGTAACAATAGGGAGGAAGTAGAGAGATCTGTTTTACGGGCCTGCTACATTGGACGTATAATTTCAGCAGAGTGTGAGACACTTATTAATTTCAACAAAACCCTGGGTGTAAGCATGTTGGCTCCCTAAGAGGTTTGCACTGATCTACGTTCTGGTTCTATTTTCAAGATTTCAACGTGCAACTCACAGCCGAGATCAATAGGCCATAGTGGCTGGCGCTCTGACCACACGTTAAACTTCCAGTTAATCAGGTCAGAATCGCCAGTGTCGCCCCTATGCTTGGCTACTGGAATTCAGTTTTTTTTTTTTTATCACCTGCCTAATGAAGCTGCCGTATATTTTCCGTCTTTCACTTAAACAATGGAGATAAACTAATTGTCTGGTTCTAGGTTTACTGGAGTTTTTAGCAGTTTTGTTTCACTTTTTTTCTCACTTTGGGTGACCTCCAAGCACGCTCAACTTGCCCGACTGCTCAGTTTCCGTTCCTCAGTCAATCCCTGATTTATATGGTATTCTCATGACATCATCATTATCCCCATGATGCAGGTTCCACATTCCCAGCTCCTGTGACGACCCTCAGGCCTACAGCCATGCAGTGTCTGACGCTCGCTGTGTCTTTGACATGGGGGTGAGTTAGCTAGTGCTTACGTTATGGGACATTGAATGTGCATAATATGTGAAGGAGACAGACATAAATATTCACCACCCTGCTGTTATATTTTGAAGTTTACTTTTTATTTTAATGTTGTTTTCAGGAGGATATTGGCTTTAGTATGACAATCCTGGATATTGGAGGTGGATTCAACGGCTCAGAGACTCAGCTGAAACAGGTCATTATTGTATGATAGTTAGCTCGTTACATAATACTGATTTAGATGGTTTACTTCAGCTGAATTAATACGTGACTCAGTCAGTCAAAGGTCACAAACCACTTCACCCTCTTTCTGATGTCAGGCCTGTACTAGTAATGTATTTTTCAAAGGAAAGCCTTCACCCAGCTTATCTTTGAATTTGAACATTTACATTTCAGTCATTTAGCAGACGCTCTTATCCAGAGCGACTTACAAATTGGTGAATTCACCTTCTGACATCCAGTGGAACAGCCACTTTACAATAGTGCATCTAAATCATTTAAGGGGGGGGGTGAGAAGGATTACTTATCCTATAACACACTCTACACACTCTATAGAATGCCTGTTAGGCTGAAGGTGCTGACTGTTTTTTCCTCTGGTAACAGATTAACAGTGCAGTCAGGCCGTTGTTGGACCTGTACTTCCCTGCATCGTCTGGCGTCTCCATCATGGCAGAGCCTGGCAGTTACTACGTGTCCTCCTCCTTCACCCTGGCTGTCAACATCATCGCTAAGGAAGTAGGCGCCCGGGATCTTCATGGCATTCTCGGTCAGTGGCAGTACCTTCTCAATACCTAGCATATGAAGCTGGTCAAAATCAGTGATCATGGTTCAGCAGACCTAGATGCTCCAGCAGACCAGCACACACCTTTTCTACTATTTTTGTCTCATGACTCTTGTCTGCCATACCTCTTTACAGATGAACCATCTCCCAACGATGAGCCAGAGTTCCTGTACTACATGAACGATGGGGTGTACGGCTCGTTCACTAGCAAGCTAGCAGACAATGTGATTCCAGCTCCGGCTCTGCCCAAGGTGAGTTTTGGCTTCAGGGCTTAGTAAACTACATTTACCAAGCTATGCGTCCTCCGAAACACAACCCAACAAAGCCGCACAGCGCGCATCCAACCCGGAAGCCAGCCGCACCAATGTGTCGGAGGAAACACCGTGCACCTGGCGACCTGGTTAGCGTGCACTGTGCCGCCACAGGAGTTGCTAGTGCGCAATGAGACAAGGATATCCCTACCGGCCAAACCCTCCCTAACCCGGACGACGCTGGGCCAATTGTGTGCTGTTGTGTGCCATGGGCCTCCCGGCTGCGACAGAGCCTGGGCTTGAACCCAGAGTCTCAGGTGGCACAGTTACCATTTCCCTAGACCACTGCGCCACCCGTGAGGCCCTAACAAACTACATTTTAAATAAACAAAATTACTAGTGAAATGCATGAAATGACAACGATTCTGCATTTTTGTGAATTTTGCATCACCAAGCAAAGTTAGGACGTTTAATTAAACTTATCTCAAGCACCCTGGAGTGAATATTAGGTTGCATCCCAAATGGAAACCCTATTCCCTATTTACTCATAAGCATGGCCCATAAGTCTCTCTAAATGACTCTCTGTGTCCCTGGATGTCCCAGAGCGGTGTGTCTGAGGAACCGGTGTTTGCCAGCAGTCTGTGGGGTCCGTCGGGTGATGAGCTGGACCAGGTGGTGGATCAGTGTCTGCTGCCAGAGCTCAGTGTGGGAGACTGGCTGATCTTCAACAACGCTGGGGCCTATAGCCTGGGCCCTCCGTCCACTTTCACAGATTCACCCAGACCCCCCGTCTACTACACCATCTCTACTGGAGACTGGTAAGAGACAGGCGAATGTCAGGCTGGCACTGTCACTGTTTGAAATGGGGAGCTGTTGAGGATTTGATTTGATTTATTGTTTGAGGTGAGTTTCCCCCATTTAATGTATGTAAAGTGCTTTCACCACCTGGAAAAGTGTTATTCATATTTATTTGGGACCTACTGATTTTTATTTTAACAGTTGTGTGCTGCCATCGACCTTTTGCTGCTGTTGTTTTTCTATATTGTTTTGGTAGTCCTTTGAAGA